>NC_072461.1:15318804-15618804 GCF_027596085.1 Anoplopoma fimbria | reverse complement strand
GATCTTAATGAGATTCTGCGATACACACTGTAAAAAGTCTTCTATTTAATACTCACTATTCTAGTCCAGGCAGGAGGGAAGAGGGGCAGCAGCATGCACGCACCCCGAGGGGTGGGCTGTTTCCAAAGTGTTCTGACCTACACGTGATGGTCTCGAATGCTTTGTCTTGTGCAACACTGTCTTTCAATATTGCAGGCTCACACACTCTGAGGTCTGTCCTTCATCTCACTCAGCGTCCCACACTGATGTTGCACACTTTGCAGCTCGGGTCTTTCTTGGCATTGGCTGTTGTCAGACTCATAAGCTGGTGGTGCCCAGTGATCTGCTCAACGCTGCCCTGATCCATGGGGACCGGCTCTGTAAAAAGCACCTCAAGGATGACATCACTGGCATGGCAGTACAGAGGCTCCTCCCCTGGCCTCTCGGGGGCAGTGTATGTCAGGAAGGGGTTGGAGGCCAAGTCCAGCATAGGGAGGCGAGTGCGACAGAAGGTATCTCCCTCGGAGCCAACAGGGGCCAGCACCAGCACCACGTAGTGGTAGGCTGTGTACATACAGTAGAAGTCTGCAAAGTATAGAGAGATGTTGGGGTTCAGCAGGTGTCCAGCTGGGATCTGGAAACGCAAGGGGCCGTAAGGGGAGTCTCTGGGAGGCAGGCCGGTATCGAACTCTGTGTTGCAGCTGAAGAAGACTCCCTGCAGTTTGCCGTTGATAGGAGAACCATGACTCCCACTGATGTCTTTTAGGGCTGGACGCATCAGGCCTCCACATTCTCTACTAATTCAAGATATGAAGACAAAAAAAAGGATTATACTTCACATTTTGGGAAAATCCAATACCACTCTGTAAACTGACAGGAAGCCAGCGACTGGACTGGAAGCAGGTAACCTGACTCTATCCAAATATAACTAAATCAACCTACCATCAGCCATAAGTTTATTTAAAGGCACAGCATGTAGCATTTAGGGGGATCTATTCACAGAAAGGGAATAAAACATTCATAACTATGGTTTTAGTTTATAATCACCTGAAACTAACAATTGTTGTGTTTAGATTAGCTCAGATTGAGACATTCATATTTACATAGCGAAGCTGGTCCTTTTCACAGTGTCCGCCATGTTGCACTGCCATGTTTCTACCGGCCAGCTGTTTCCATTTGTTTTTACTCTTTCAGCTTACCTAAGCTAAAAAAAATTGCTTGTGCCAGCTTCTTACTTACCATACAAACACGAGAGTGCTTTAATTGCAGCTGGAAATGCTTTAGATATAAAATTAGGAGATAAGAATGCAGCACTGACCTGACATTGTCAAAGTAGTCTGGGTGCTGGTTGCGATAAAACACAGAGAACTTTAGCAGCCTCCCTGCAGACCCCTTAGCCTTGTCAAGAAGCTGCTGTAGGTGTTCCATGGCATAGTCTGCAAAGTCGTGTAAAATGCTAATGAGTACCCAGTGCTGACACAGGGTTGTATTGTGATTTTGTATTACTTTGATTAATGCTCTGATACTCTATACAACACACTATTAGTGTTACAGGCATGTTTTATCCTACCCCCGGTGCAGAACTCCACCACCTGGCTCCACTCTGAAACCAGGTAGTCACCGTCTGGTTGTCGGATTGCAGTTTGGACAGCAACACAGTACATTGTCCGTGGGCTGAGAAACCAGTGTCCCCTCACTGCCATGGGGAGAGGTACAGCCTTGGCCACCAGCTTGGTTGGCACATCCTGGAGGACAAGGAAGGAAGGAGTTGACATCGGGGACAGAATGCAATGCCAACAGGCCGCTGTGTGTTTAATTTACATTTTAAAACAATTGTAAATGCTATTGTTTAGTCAACCATTTCCCTCCATACAGTTTGCCATACAAGCATAATTTTCCACTTAAAGCCCAAGCTGCTGTAACTAGGATACATCTAATCAAATCAGCAGCTTTGTTTTGGCCAAGGCCTCTACGAAGCACAGCTAATTACTAAAGGCTCAGAGGCCCATATATCCATGACAACATCTATGATGCAAGTTTGTTTGTGCCACTTTGTGCATCAGAGAGTGAGCATATCTTGCATTCAGGAGCAACTCTCTCAGATCTACCCCTGCCTTGACTTCACAAAAGCACTGAGCTTTTGAAATGTCAACGGCAGCAATAGGCCGTGATTACAGGGAGTATTTTGCATCTGAAATGAAGGGAGATCATAAATGTTATACTTTAGCTCCTGAAGCTATATTTAGATACCAAATTGATCAATACATTGCTAATGCACATTATACATTTGTGGTCCTTTAACCTGAGTGAAAAAGATCCAATCTTTCCTTTAGCAATATTTAGCCATACTATCTTTTGCTGACATGCTGATGTTAATCAGGTATAATGTTTAACATGTTCACCACCTTAGTTTAGCTTGTAAGCATGCTAACATTCGTGAATTAAAAACAAACACAAAGTACAGTTGAAGCTAATGGGATTTGCATTATTTATGTTGATATTTGGTCATAATGGAATTGAACTGATGGAACTAGATGAAAAGTGAAAGGATCACTAAAGTCATCATTAATTTACTGGGAAACATGAATGTCTGGTCAAAATGTCATGGTAATCCATTAAAATATAATTGTATCTGGATTACACAGACTGAACTTGCTATCTCCTGAGCAATGGCGATTCCATTGATAAAAATAAATAGTCAAACATACATATCTGTATAACACTTGAAAATGTATATAATACATGCTAGAGATCTAGGGACTGCAGATGGGAAGTAGCTGGCAGCTAAATACTATACAAAGAAGCTCTTTTAACGGCTTAAAAAAAACATTTGAAAAAAAGGTAAACCATTACATTACATTACTACCTATTATTTATGGTGTATGCAATACGCTCAATTTGTTAAAATACAAACAGTTCTGTGCTACGGATGAATATGTCTGTTTTTGTCCATTCTAAGAGGAAGCAATGTGAGTCACTGGCCTGAAGCTGTTGACTGAACTGCATTTTCCTTTTTTGCCTATATTTGAAGTGACTGAAAGGGCGCAACCACTCTTTTCTGTGTTAAGATTTATGCAGAATATCACAAGGCAGTTAGACCCATCTGTTAACCCAGCTAGACCTCAATAAAATGCATGTTTTCCCGTCTTATTTAGGCTGTCTGCTACAATTTTATAAGAGCATACAGTAAAAGGACCACTTCTTCACCAACCCTATGTTGAAAGTTGATCGTTGTGAACATAAACACAGACGGGACAGACAGATACATCCAGGGAAAGGATAGGGGAAGGTACATGGGGGGGGGGGCCAGTAGTTTCAGATTGTCAGACCCTGTGCTTGAAGCGGTTGGGGTCCCTGCTCTCTTTGCGGCTCAGGTCAATGAAGAAGTGTGTTGCTCTGGCACTGTCCTCGGGGGTCATGTCCCACATGATGCGGAAGGAGTCACAGGTCACCTCACAGATCTGGATGTTGCAGGGGGTGGCGAGAGGTGCGTCCATTTTCTGTAATCTGCCATTAAACCGAGAGATTAAGGGGGATAGTTAGACCAGAGTGCAACCACGGTAATGCAGTAATGCTTGTGAAAGAGGCAACATATGCTAAGAGAGATTGTATAATTTAGAGATACAAAGTGGACACTGTACAACAGTGCAGAAACACCATGTCTGAATTCACCTCAGGCATCCAATTAACCTTTTTATTTTTCCACTGTCCTGCTCTTTTCTCCCCTCCTCCCCCCCTTTCCTTGCCCTCAACTGACATTTCCCATCATTACACAACTCGATACATGCATTTCATAATCCACCTACAGCAGTCTCCCAGCAACCGCACGTCTGCAGCCTCCCTCAATCTTCTCCTGTGATTCTCAAGGAAGTGGGGTCACAAACAAAAATGTGCTGCACTCGTCAGCAACAATTTCAATCGAAGGGAACTTTTTAAAACACTTTTGCTTCCTAGCTGAAGTGCATGTCTCTTCACAACAGCTGGGCTGAGTGAACTCATTTTGCAGCTCAAGGGAAATCATGCAGCACCTTTTAAACTGTTTTGGCAGAAACAGGGGAAGTTTAAGTAGCTATCAGCTGCAGGTGATGTATGAACACATTTCCTTCAGTTGCCCATCAGTGATTCGATCCAGGCTGCTGCACATGGCCTTGAGTGTCCGGCTGGGTACAATCTATTGGTGAGCCTGTGTCTGTGTTTGATTAGCTGTCACCATCCTTGTCATAAACTGATGGTAAGTCTCTGCAGCAAGTGCACAACGGTCATCTCCTGTTTGTCTCCATAGTTTGCTTGTCATTTTCATCCATCTAAAATGTGTCATTGCAATCATCTGCTCCTGTTTTGTTTACTGATCTAAAAAAAAAAAACATTTTCTCCTCATTTCTCCAGCATATCAACACCAGCTTTATTAAAATCACCCTGACTGAGCATATCCTAAATCACAGATGTGCCTAAAAATAACTCTAGCAATAGTACAAACAATCACAGCGCGCTCATTTTGCTGCCTGTGTAATCTTACAGATGCCTGGTGCCATTGTCTGACTGTGAGGTCCTTCAAGGTGTTCTCCAGTCAGTGTGATGGACAGGCTGCAGCAGCTCATTAAAGCCTGTGAACTGTGAAATGTGTGCGGTAGCTCGTTCAGACGGGGGGCAGGGGAGAGGGCTGTTGTACCTTGCACGTGTGTTACCGCGCATCCATTTTCCAGCTGCCGTTCTCGTTTCTAAACACGGTGTCTGTTTCAGAGATAGAAACTGGGGCAAGAGGAGATTCTCACAGGGCAAGTCATCAAAGCCCCCATGTGTATGTTCCACTTTTGGATCGAATACATGTGAACACAGTTCAAACGCAGGTTTCCATACCAGAAAAACAATCCGTCGCCCTGATATATATATATCAGCCTCCAAAGATATGAAAGCCAATTATTTCTCCTGCAAAACCATCTTTGATAGCCGGTTGCTCCAAATGAGTCCACTGATTATAACAGGGACTCACGTAATAAATCATAATTTTCTGATGTGTATATGTGTGTGTGTGTATATGGGCTGTTAGTGCTCAGTTACATTTCTTTCACTAGCAGAAATCTAGCTGTTATCTCTGTGAGGCAGCATCATTAAAGCAGCTGCGGCATTCATGCATATGGAGCAGGGCACTGAAAGAAACTCTAGGCTTCAAAGTCATATTTTCCTCAGAGGAGAACACTTCACACATTTAGATGGTTGCACGAGGGAAGACAGAAGGCAAAATTTGCTCATACATGTTTTAAACTAAAGAGGTTGTAATGGCCACATCACAGAATTAATCACTGGGCAATATTCAAAGTTCAATGAACACGCTGTTAAACAGAGATATTGTGCGACTTACGCAGTTTGAGACAATAAACCCACTTGCACAATTAAACCAACCATTAACATTTAGGAAAAGGAGCATTACATGACGCATTCAATGCTGCTGTATGAAATATCCTAACAGTCTCTGGTGAAATGGCATTGGTTGGATGTAATAAATGTCAAAAGTTAGCATAAATGTCACACATGTGTGTTTATATCAACATGCAATTAAAACTATAACACTCCAATTACTGTATTCATCTGACTTCAATGTCTCTTACTTGAGAAATGCACAAACGAAACGTGCCATAAGATTGTCTCCATACACTGGAAGTACAATGTAATGGATTTATTTTCTAAGCATTACAATCATCTATAAGTAAGCTGATACTTACTTGTTTGAGGCTCAAATTTTGTAGATGATGATGGGAGAAAATTAAAGCCGGGTAGAAATCTACTATCTTCTTTTTCCGCTTTTCTACTTGCCTCCTCTGCTGCAGTCGATGATAGAACCCACCAGGAAAACTGATTAGGAGGTGAAACGAACACACAGGCTCCTCTCTCAGTCTGTTTCTCTCTCTCACTCTCTGTGTCACACAAACACTCTAACCTCCCCCTCCTGCTCACTGCCCCCCTCCCTCCCTCCCAGTGTAATTTTTCGCCCTGGGCTCTTAAGGATGATGTTGACTTGACTCCTATGTGCAGCCACACAGGATGAATTAAACCCTAAACGCAGCAAGAAATGAGAATTTTCCAACTGGAGTGTGACCACAGTGAGACACTCACTCAACCTCATCAGCATCACGCTCTCGCCAGCCAGTCATACACAACACATCAGATGCCAGTAAGCCATACCCTGAAGCGTCAAATCCACGCACACTAATGTAGACGAACCAATTATTAAAATGTCAACTCTCGGATATGGAGTCAGTATTAACATGAGAGCTTTTAGGGGAAAAACATGAACCATTTGTTTACACGCTCCACTGGCTTCTGTGCATGCAAAAGAGATTATACTGAGTGATGTCCTAGTAAATTACACAGAGCTCAAAATCTCAAAAATATACATGTGCCAACTGTTATGCCATATGGACCAACTCCACAGGCCATTGTCCCCCAGCCCAACCGGAGGCGAGGGATGCCACAGTGTAAGCCCAAAGTAAGCAGATTTCCCTTTATTTTCAGAGGGATGTTTTTGGTTCAACCCGTTATGGTTCAACCTCATCGGGGCAACTTCATTTAGGATTTCCCAGATTAGTGGCTATAATCTGCTGCTAAAACAATGGATATGGGCGTAGAATAAAGACAAATAACAAAGGGATAAACTGATAGTGAGAGTGCAGTCCTTTCACACACACATAATATTTGAGTTTAAAAAATGACAGAGATATATTGCTATAATTCCACAGACTGTGTGCAGTATTGAAAAGCTTCATTTATTTCCAGCCAGCCACAGAAAAGTGATACCCTCAGAGTGTAATTAAACTGCAATCTTCCATCATTAGTCATGCTATGACAGTCTGCCTCTGCCCAAATGACCCTCTGAGCTCCAGAGGTGGGAATAGCTGGTTTGTTAAGGGTTGGCTGTGTGTCTGTTTGGAAGAGAATTCGGCTCCATACTTTTACATAAACCATTCGTGATTTCCTTAAACAGGAAGATAACCTTTGTATTTCAACGATGCCTAAACATTTGCATTTTCTAAAAAAGTTTTGTGGATTTATTCATCACAACCCGCCCCCCTGCACATCAGGACACAAACCCCAGGGTCCATGCCTTATCAGCAGGACCACACACCACCGGGTTGGAGTGACCTGGAGCATTGAAAAATAGTCAGGAGCATCCTGGAGGAGAGATTTATTTCACCGTGTTGTTGATTTGGCAGGAGATCCTGGATCCTGTTCCAGAACAACTTGCACTTTACAGACGTACAAGCATAATATTTGCATTTCTTTGCACCAAATCATGCACAAATTCAAACAGTTTGCTGACATAATGTTCATGGACAAAACATGAGTACGTATTTATTTCTTTTGATTCATAGGGCTTTGCAATACTTGTTTTTAATCATGGTATATACTGAAAAACCAAGATGTACATTTGCAAAAGTTAATCAGACAATTACACTATTTTAAGAAAAGGTCACACATTATCAATTGTTCAAATGTAATTGTTATAAAATACAATAATAGGAAAATATATCTACACTAAATTAAACTGATGTTGTGATATGCAACTTTACTGTCTTGGATTGTAGTTGTGGATATAGCTTCAGTGTTATATGAAATGTTGCTGCAAAGTGCTTTTCTAAGAGAAAGGAATAATAATGCCTCTGCGTTCGGTCATCATAGATACATGACTAGATGTTTACTACCCGGAGCCTTCCTCGTAGCACTTATTGCACTCGTATTAGTTGCTGCACTTACTGTATTCGTATCAGTTCGCTGCACTTATTGAATTTGTATTTGTTTACTGCACTTATCCTATTCGTAGTAGTTTGTAGCACTTACTATATTCGGATTAGTCTGTTGCAATTATTGTTTTCGTAGTAATCTGCCTCTGCACTATACTTTTGCTCTGGCTTATGCTTTGAGATGCTTGTTTAAGAAAGGAGATGCACTTATGACTTCTGGTGACTAGTAGTTCTCTTGAATACCTATGTTGAATACACTTCCTGTAAGTCGCTTTGGATAAAAGCGTCTGCTAAATGACTGTAATGTAATGTAATGTAATGTTTCTTGTCTGCTGCCTATAGCAGCAATAATCCCACATAGATTTGCCACCAACCAAATTATCGTTTTTATCTTTAAAAATTCTGCATGGAAAACCAGTTAATAGAAGAGAATAACTACTTTAAGAAATTGTGTGGATTTGTAGAAAAATGTCTCAGAAGTAAGCTTATGAACACAATGTTGCTGATCTCTCAAGTGTTGGAGATAAGACCACTATAAATAAATACTGAACAAAAATAGTGAAAATAATAGGCCTAAACTGCAGGCTTTTGCTTAGCCTCCTTTATTTATCAATATGGCACTATATTATTAATGTACTGTATATTCTTTTCCATTGGTACTGTGTTGGCTTTGACTACGGTTGCAATATTTTGCCTGACTTTTTCTGGGGCAGGTGAGCTCACAAGCCATGTGCTATTTATGCACATTATGGTGGCCCAGTATGTAGCCTTAACTACAGTGTATGAGGCTTGTGCCTGAGGCATAATTCATCTCAAAGAGTCCATTCAGTGTACTCTTTGAGATGTACATTGAATGTACACTACATCCGTTTCATTACACTGACTGCGCAAATTATCATACTTTTTTTTTTTAAGAACTCACAATATATAGTCCTAATCAAAAAAATAAACATCATTATTATGATAATTATCCATAAGATAATTACATTTATTTCTAGATTGATATTCTCCTAGTGTTTCTGCGCAGGACTGATCCTCGTGAACTCACGTGGTGATGACACTGCGGAAGTGTCATGGCGCCGTGCGTCCAGCGGAGTCAGAACCGTCTCTAGCGTAAAACAACTCGTAATGACTCTCCTCTCCCACGTTAGGACTTAATATCCACAAGGACATCCGAGTAGATCTCACCGTAAGTATCTGGAGAAGCATATCGTGTCAACAGGCATTCTTGACAACGTTAACGTTCAGTAATACTCGCGTTGTATCCTTGTATTCGTGTTTAAATCTGGCCACGTGTTACAGATTTTTTACCGCTGTTGACGCAATATCATGAAATATTACAAGCTAAAGTGGTGATATGAAAGAAAATTGCAAGTGATCGTTGACTTGCATTGTTAAAATGGCTGTCAGTTGTTTATGCCACTGAATAACATGCGTAACTGTGTAAAAGAGCAGAGGCCCATTTCTTAGAAATAACTGCTGTCTCCATTCAGAATAACACCGATAAATATAAATGAAACACTATAGAACATTGTTACTGAATAATATGATAGGATTATGTAGTTTTTTTTCCTGAACAGATTGATGTGCCAGCACGTGTAGGTTACTCAGGTATAGCACCCTTAAGTCAACATCATCTATGTTTAACTGTTAAGATGAACTTGATTAACTCAATCCAGTGCATGGATGTTACAACAATCAGTGACTGCAGAGCAACATGAAAAGACAACAGTTACAGTACCAGTCAAAAGTTTGAACACACCTTCTCATTCAACTACTTTGAAGAATCTAAAATCTAAAACATATTCTGGTTTGTTGAGCATTTGTTTGTTTACCACATAATTCCACATGTGTTCCTTCATAGTTTGGATGTCTTCAATATTAATCTACAATGTAGAAAAAAATAAAGAAAAACCATTGAATAAGAAGGTGTGTCCAAACTTTTGACTGGTACTGAACATCCTTACTGTCCATTATAAGTTGAGGGACTGAATACTTTTCAATGCAAAATAGGTCCGTATAAGAACTTCTGAATTTGACTCAAATGATCAATAATCAGTCACACTCATACATGGTCTTTATTTCTTTTGCCACACGTCTCCAGTTTAGGATGGCTGACTCAGGCTCTGGTGACCCCAGTGGTCAACGTGTGCCACCCCCTGCAGGGAGCAGTTTAGGACTGCTGATGGGCCGCCGACCACCCGCTGCCATCTCGACTGGCCGTCTCCCCTCAATGCGGTCAAGAGATCTCACCCTTGGAGGAGTTAAGAAGGTAACGTGCTGTATCTAACTGTTCTTAACAATCATTGTGAAGGATTGTTTCTCCTTCTTCCTGTCCTCAAGTACTGTTTTTGTATTTTCCCCTTTAGAAAACCTTCACACCCAACATTATTGGCCGGAAAGTCAAAGAAGAGTAAGTTCTCAACTGATCAATAGGAGAGAAAAACATGGGTTCAACCTATCTTTGTGACTGTTGGCCAATGACGATATCTGTTTTGACAGAACAAAAGCTGAAGGCGGGCGGGGGAGAGACAGGAAGGATGCAGGTCGGGGTCGCGGTCCGAGAGATAGAGGCAGGGGCCGAGGTCGCCCAGAGGTCATCCAGTCCCACTCTATTTTTGAGCAGGGGCCGGCAGAGTTGATGGTGAAAAAGAAAGGTAGGAGTTCAGCTGGATGACCACTCACTCTATACTGCTGTAGTTAAACAGTCTATATTACACACGCTTGATGGTGTCTTGTCAAGGCTTAATTGCATCCCTCTATCGTACACAGGTGGCTATGAAAGTGAGAGAGAAGCTCCGACCATGGGACCTTCACCCATCATCAATATTAAAAAGGAAAAGAGAGAGACAGAGGAAGAGACCAAAGAGATACTTGCCAAGCTGGAGCGAGATACAGTAAGTCCCTCGGTTGTCATCTTTTTATTAAAGCTACTGTGAGGAACTCTCAACTGGTTATGGAACATCCATCCATCTTCCATAACCGCCTTATCCAGTTAAGGGTCGCGGGGGTGCTGGAGCCGATCCCAGCTGTCAATGGGCGAAGGCAGGGTACACCCTGGACAGGTCGCCAGCCTAGTCTCAGTTTAATACTGATCCTTTTATTAGACTTGCATAAGTAAACGAGACCGTCAGCGAGTAGATTGTCTATCTTTATATAGTCATTCTTAATATTTGTCATTGTTGCCACCGGATTCCGCACAAAATCAGCAGGTTCATCAGAAACTCCTTCAGCTCAGACTTTAGCACGGTCCTCTGGCAGCAACCAACCATGCAGACAGACACAGGACCAGGGTTGCTGCCGTCTTGGATCTGCAGTCGGAGCTCCGGCGGGAAGAGGAGGGCTCAGCGCCTGGCAGCATCTCCTCTTCCAGCCAGGAGTAGAGCTTTGGGTCGCTGCTCCGCCAGGAAGCCAACACCAGGCTGCTGGAGGCCCAGGCGTATTGCTGGGCCCGCTGTAAGGAAGGAAGGGAGGCACGGCAGAACAAGGACTAAGCGAGGCAGACTGTCAGACCCTGCCGCAGTTAAATCGGGGGTTTTCTAAAGGGACTCTGGTTCTCTGAAACACTACCACTGGTTTCCATAGGCACGCCAAAATCAACACAAAATGAAAGTTCCTCGTAGTGCCTTTTTATTTAGAATTTTGCTTGAATTTAACTCGTCTTCTCCATTTCATCCTTTCAGATTATAGACGACCCCTTCCTGAGGAGTGAGCAGAGGAGCTGCCCCGTCCAGCTCCCTCTTGCTGTATCAGGATGGGGATTCACGGAGGAATTTAGTAGCGCTCCTGTTAAAATTGAGAAGGAGGAGGAGGAGGAGGATGGGGAACCCATGGAACATGCAGTTGAAGGTAACAAGATAAAATTAGAAGGTCTTGTTTCTACGTAGCAATTTCAAAGTCGGCAGCTTCCAATATGTTTTGATAGTTTGTGAAAGCAGGAAATAAATAACAAGCACGTTGCTCACACAGCTGCTCTCTCAAAATACATTTTATCTTCTCCTCAGTGAAACAGGAGCCAGTGGAAACCGAAATAAAGAAGTCAGAAGGAGCCTTCAGGCCCCCTCCTCTGCCTGAGCCCGAAGTTCTCCCTGAGCTGCTGCATAGATGGAGTCTAAGCAAAGGGGAGGAGCTGTTCTTCATGCAGATGCCTGACACGCTGCCTGGCCAGCCCCCAACTCAGGAGCACAGGCCGGTGAAAACCGAGGTGCAGTCAGAGGACGGACAGTCCGTGCTTCTGAAAACAGAATCTCAGGTAAACAAAGTTGTCGTCTACATGTTAAATACATGATGATGATGATGGTTGGGTGGTGTGTGTAAACTGTGTTTTGATTTTTCAAACAGGAGGAGGAAGCTGAAGACAACAACTGCAATTTGAAAGACCTGCGGGAGGGTCTTGTGGGAAAGATGCTGGTGCGCAAGTCCGGCCGGGTCCAGCTCATACTGGGACAAGTGACACTCGATGTGTCTCTGGGAGCATCGTGCTCTTTCCTTCAGGTGTGATCCCAGTATTTATATTTCTCTCTCTGTCTCTGCTTGTCGCCTTTCTGTATCTGTTTAGATACAGCGCAACTTGTGTTTTCCAGTCTCTCTTTTTAGGCAATTTCTAATATTTTAACATAGAATAAATAAGTATTTTACATCAATTATTCACATTTCTGACATGCTTTTTTCTTCTAACCCCCCTGTTTTCTCAGGAGTTGGTCTCTATTAGTGCGGAGGGAAGAACGGGCAACTTGACTGTATTAGGGAATATCAAACACAAAATGGTTTGCTCCCCAGACTTTGAGGCTCTACTGGAGAGCAATGCTTGATGCTGGTCAGAGCGGTGGAGGACTGAACCTCCTGGATGCACTTGTGGTGGGATGTGATGTTGACAAGATGTTCACTCCTACTATTGACTGTTAAAACCTGACATTCAGTAGAAGTATGATGGATGTTGATTGCGCTTCTGTGTTTTCAGAGTTGCTATAGTATTATATTGAAATACACTATCTATAAATATAATAATAACTGAGGTCTTTTTTATTGGCATAGGCATGTTCAAGGGTTGAATGGTGTGCCAAATTTCAGTACTGTTTTCATTTCTCTTTATCTGAGATTACTTGACATGACTATATGGATGTAAATGTGTGAATAAAAAAAAGTTTTTGTTTTCCAGTATTTTAGTGTCAAATTCTTTAAAGTGTTTTTTTCACTGAAATTACAAAAAAAGAAATTAATTATATCACTTACCTCTAGTAACCATGCAGATACATGTTTTTATTTGCTTAGGTTTTAGATATGTAAGATAGCTATCCACATATTGGATTATTGTTTGTTCTGATGGAAGCATTGAAGGATTGCATTTCAAAAATACATCAAGAGGACACTACCATCCTACTGCTCTTATCTTTAGAATTGTAAGTCTAAAATAGGATTGAAGTCCATTTCAAAATACCTTTTAAGCATATTTTGTTCCTGGTTCATTGAATGCATCCGTTGCAGTGTAATATTTGCCTTCTCAGTAGAGAAGTTGCTCATCATCGGCTTTGGAACGACCTGCTGGAGGAGAGAAGGCTTGCAGAATCAGTAATCTCTTTTAAATCACTTCTTAAAACACATTTTTACAGAATGGCTTTCATGTGATGTCGTCGTTTTAATGTTTCGTTTTAATTGGTTTTACTATTTTATCTTATATTCGTTTACTATTTTATGTTGACCTATTTCACTTTATTTTATTTATTTTGTTTCGTTTGTTTGATTGTCACTTGTTATTTCATTGTGTTTCTTAGTTTAGTTTTACCCTAACAATTGTTTTTAATGTTTCTTCTATTGCACTGTTTTGCTGCCTTGTCTGTCGAAGCGCTTTGTAAACCTTGTTTTTAAAAGGTGCTATATAAATAAAGTTATTATTATTATTATTATCATATCACATGCAGGCCCGCTCATCAAAACATTGCTCCACAGCGCCCCTAGTGGCCATGCTTTATACAGGCGTAATTTAAGATGCCACTGCAGTACCTGCGTTTGTCCAGCAGGTGTCGGGGTTGAGCTGAGCGATCAGCCGAGGGGACGGTCCTTTCTAATACGTAGCCAGCAGCGAGCCGCCCGTTGTCAGCCCGTGTTGTTCGCCGGGTGGAGTTTGGCTACAGTCGGCAAGACAAAGACAAGTGATTGACCGGTGAAGCCTTACTGTACCGGGGCTAGGACGCGACGGGACTACAGGTTAGTTCACCATTACATCAACTACACGACCTGCATGTGAGCTGTTGGGTTATTAAAGGAAAAGTGAGGCACTCGTTACTCGAGCACCGAACCAAGCTCGCTCCGTGTAACGCGACACCCGGACGGTCCTCTCGAGGGCTGAGCAGCATGCGAGCCGAACCAAGTTGAGGGAGGGAGGAAGGAAGGAGGAGGGGGGGGACACGGTTTAGCACGACCGTTAGCTCGGAGGCTACGAGCTAACTAACCGTAGACGCAAAGAACCCGTCAGCGTGCGTAGGTTCTGAGTCTCAAGACCGTTGACTGGTCGTGTTCGAGCGCTAACGGCTGTTTCTTGGGTAAGGGCGGGGGGGCTGCTACATGATCCTAGACCGCTCGGACCGTTGGTGAACTGTTGCTAGGGGATGCGCCTAGCTACCAGCCCCGGGGTTCTCCTCCCGTGCTAGCGTCACCAGAGGAGAGATGAGGACGGAGGGCCTCCGACGTTACCTCCGCACTGTGGCTGATGACTGCGACGTCAGCTCATAAAGTTATCACGCTCTATGCTGGAGGAAAAAATAAGATAAAATGTTCAGAAACATCAACACGCTGTTCTGTCTTGAACTAATGAAACCCACGACGTGTCCTCCAGGCCAGTACAGTCACGGTGTTGTGGGAGATGTATCACCCTGATGGTTTGTTTGTTCACCTTTGCAGGTCCGGGTCACACACACACACAGCTGCTGGCTCCTCTCCAGACATCAACCACCTGCTGGGCCCTGTTGTTTCATTGTTTACATGTCTTCATTGTTTTAACAGCAAAGGACATCTGGAAAATGTAATTGCAGAGCAGCTGCTTTTTAAAAAAAAAAAAGACTTTACATTTATTTTCCTGGGATTTCATTCAACTGAGCTCCAGAGCACAATTGATGGTGACAATAATGCAAATCATTGATATGGCCCAAGAGGGCAACGTTAAGATGGCCCCTTCTACTTGTGTTGATTCTCTGTTCAATGTGAGGAGCTCCAACCCCTAGTTATCTTGATGAAGGCCTTTTTCTGACAAAAGATAAGGGCCACTTGGGGGGGCCAGGAGGTGAAGCGCTGTAGCTCCTCTGCCATCTGCTTTGCCCTCTGATTTCAACAATTTTGATAGATTTCATCGCCACCCCCCCTCCTCCCCCTAAATTCAAGATGGAGCTCTTCTTCAACCCTTTCGACAACTTGGTGTGTATCCTGCTGGGCATCTCCTTAACCGTCTGGTTCACTCTGCTGTTGGTCTTCATTATCGTGCCGGCCATCTTTGGGGTGTCCTTTGGCATCCGACGTCTGTACATGAAAACCCTATTAAAGCTCTTTGAGGTAAGCGCTTGCTGCATAATGGCTCACTACTTACTGTTTATTTGAAGAAATGAGGAAATGTACGATTTTTAACTGTAAATGAGTTGATTTGTTAATCATAAATTATGTTGAAGCTGAGGGTAAAGTACAAACACTGTAAACACACAGAGAAGAAGTATGTCTCCAGGTGTGTTTCTATGCTTGCACAGTTCTTATAATTCTCTGTCACCTGCTCCTTTCAAACACCCTGTTGTTCAACAAACCATAAAAGGTTAAAGTTGTCATCTCTGTTCTTGGGAACAGCCTGTTTTTGCTTTTGCTGTACATTTAGCCCGCCCTTTCAATCACTATTCACAGTTCAACTGTCATTTGTGCTTCTGAAAAGCAGTTGCCTGTATAAAATGTAACTTTTTAAGGCTGTAGTTGGTTGAGTTCGTTTTAAGAATACCTCACATTTGCATTTCAGGACATTGGTCAGCTTTAGGCTTTAAAAGTCAAATACCGATTACCATCACAGCCACAGGGCCATTCTTCCGTGGTTATGTAACTGGTGAAAACAGTGGTACAGACCTTGTCAGTAACCGTTGTCGGTGACATGGCTCCAACGGCCAGCAATATTACTGACATGCAGTTTTTACTTTCTAGAAAATGAGTTTGAATCACCAGTGATGGGAGTAATGCATCAGCTTCATCGTGCAATGAGGCCCAGTTTAAGATGTTGGTATTTACCATTAGACTCCAGACACGGTTATCCAGTTTCCCTTTTCCTGCTTTCTCTCGTGAATCCTCGCAAGTAAAGCTGTCATCACTTTCAGGCCTGACCTCTGAGAGCAGATCTTGTGCCAGAAATACACGGACCAGTGGGAGACCTAGGAGACGTTCTTAGCTCATTATTGCCGCAACTACCAAGAGATGTAGAGAAAAGGTCAAAGGACAGATGCAGTAAAGACTGTGCGAACATGAAGCAATGTTGTCTGGTTTGAACTATTTTAATATGCGTAATCGCTTGCAAAGGTCTCCATTGCAGGCTTGTTGAATTAAAAAAATAAAAAAAAAAAAAAAAAAAAAAAAAAAATGAATGTTTGTCTATGGCAAACACAGTAGCATTTGGTTTGTGTTGTTGCCCATCACAAAGTACTTCTGCTCACTTAAGCTTAAGTTATTTGTGGTGTAATCCCACACCTGTAATGTATGATACAAGATAAAAGCGTCCTCTTTCACATGCAGTTCTGGGGACACATGCTGTCATGATGGACTGGCTTTATTTTGTTCCTGTTCTAAGAGCAGCTCTCTGTGTTCCTCCTCTCTCCAGCCAAAGAATCTTGTCAACTGCAGCTGCTTGTAAATACGTTGATTTAGTATTTCAACTTGTCACGGCAAGATTTAAAGGTAGAAAAAAAAGCAAACAGTGTGCTTGATATGCTAGTAATTTGTGTGCTTATTTGATTTAAGTAATTATGACCAGCAAAATAAACCAGTAAAATATCTATACATTTAAATTGGCTGACATTGTGTATCTCCAAAACATAGTCAAACACAAACTGGTTTTAAATTTGCCGTAAGTAAAGTTATTAAACTTGTGTGTCTACACTGATGTAAAGTAATATAGATAAAGTATAAAGATACAAGTTTTTTACTGCATGGCTTCTGCGAGCAATACTATTGTCGCACATTTTTCTTTGCAAGAGCTCCAGGCTAATTCCAGTGTTTTCAACATGCTTGCCTGCTGACCCTATACTTTTTTCTGTCAACTTTTTTTAAAAACTACCTATTGTTGTTTGGTGCACATAAACTTTGAAAGTCGTCATGTGCTGTGGTTATGAACTATAGTCTGAGACTGTTTGAAAGTTAAACACATCCAACACCTCCCAGTCCATAATTTCCTGACCTCCCCTGTTTGTCTTTCAGCTAGAACACTGTGTCCTTTTCCTTCCTCTCGGTTAGGGAAGCACCCATCTGTCTCTTTAAGTCCCGATAGCAATACAGATTCCTGAGCTTTGGGTATCAGCAGATACTGAGTACAGATCTGGGATCATTTTTTTATGTGAATTATAGAAATGTTGTTTTTAAACAAGGCTTAGGTCACAGATAAGACCTGCATATCGTAAACCCGGGTCAGGATGAGGTCAACTTCTGAGAATTCACAATCTTATTTCCTAAACTTTGTGGAAGTTTTGCGCTGTGACGGTTTACAACCTTAACAACGACACTCAAAATAGAGAGAGATGACCATTAAAAAACTTGAGCAGGAAACAGCTGGGACCTTTCTTGAATGTTTGTTTCATTTTGAAAGCTTGTTATTACAACAGTTTGCTGACTGTGACGGCTGGTTGCAACATAAACTTGTTGCATTGTGTTTGTGCTTCCTTTCCTTAATGTTTCATATCCGTGTGTTTCAGAAGATTGATGTTGGAACATTTCTTTTGTTATTGTTTAATTTATAGATGAAGTAACTTGAGCATGCTGAATAACGTGTATTTTGGGACATTTGTATTTTTACACACATTTTTGTCTTTACTATAGTGGGCCACACTAAGGATAGAGAGAGGAGCAAAAGAAAAGAACCACCTCTTGTACAAACCCTACTCAAATGGTAAGATGTGCTCTCTGCGTGGGTGTTTAACTGGAGTATTTGTTTTAGAGACGAGTATTGTTGACACTATGTCTCTCTGGACTGTCGCAGCTATCATTGCCAAGGAGCCCACCTCTTTGGAGGAGGAGATCAAGGGGATCCGGCGGAGCGGCAGCAACAGGGAACTGAACTCTGCCCCCGAGTTTGAGATGTCTGACATCTTTTATTTCGCTCGGCGAGGAGTGGGGAGCATCATGGACGATGAGGTGACCAAGCGGTTCTCCGCTGAGGAGTTGGAGTCCTGGAATCTGCTGACCCGCAGCAACAACAACTTCCACTACATCAGCCTGAGGCTGACCGTCCTATGGGGGCTGGGCCTGCTGATCCGCTACGGCTTCCTGCTGCCTCTCAGGTATTAGCAGTACCACCAACATGGAGGTTGTCTTATATTATATTAGGTAACCCTTACCGCACCTGCTTTGAGGAAAAGTGAACACATTGTGACAGAGCCCATGGATACTTGACCCTTCTACATTTACTACGGTGTCAGTAATTAATAGCGGCTCTCAGTAAAACTCTGCTCTTGAATACATCAGCAGCAGAGTGTTTTTTGTGTTTTAACTCAATTCTACTTTTGGTTTTGAATAACAAACTTCAAGATTATCACCTGTTGTGTAACTAATTCAAAATCTCATTGCAAAGACTTGAGTTATTTAAAAAAATACTGTTTAGTTTATCCACCCATTGCTGCAACATTGTTACAGTGGAAAGTATCTTTGTCTGCATTAAATAGAAATCAACCCAGTGAAGTGGTGTGACTCTGTTTGAAGAATCGCAGTTGAATAAGAATTATGCCAACTGTGCATGCTGGGTAGTCCAGGATGCCCGGGGTTTTGAGGGATAACCACCAAAAAACACAAAGTCAGAGCGGCCAAAGAGCAATTACCTGTGCATTGTCAGAGGGGCTAAATGGAATCCCAGCATGCATTAGACAATAGGTAGGGTTCAGGGCAGAGCTAACGCATACAACGCCAATTTAGCGTGCAACCCATTTGTGAAAATTCAATAAATTTGTGCATTCTGAATGGGGTTTCTGTCCGCTACAGAACACACAAGTAACATTAAGTGCTGCCAAATGCAGGGAGTTGAAGAGGGCGATTCTCATTCGGGGTCAGTTTAGACAGTCACACAGACAATGACTCAGTACTAAGCCCGGCTGGCTCATTTCCAATTGCCAGTGGGGAGACGAATCAGGCCACTGCTGCACAGACAGACATCACTCTAGTCTCCCGTTCAGTTAATAGATTCGCTCACTCTTGTCTGGTTGAATATTGACCGGGCTCACTCACCAGCATCAAACCTTCACCTCCCTAGTGTTCGTCTAATCCTTGTCCAATTTAATCAGCACCTTCTCCAACCTGGATGATTGGTTCATCCGGATTAGGTCAGCCTGTTGGCCAGTTAATCATCTCCTAATATGCCCTCCTGCAAATTGTGTAGTGACGGTGGCGGGCAGAGGAGAGTGTGACATTTTTAATTGATAACCAGAACGCCGCTCCCTCATGACCTTTACATGTTGAGTGTTAGGAGGAAACCTTTTGTGGATAAGGATGCGTTCTTGCATTTAAATGCCAGTTAAATACCAACCGTTTTTATTTTAATTGTTAAACCAAAAAGTGGAATCCCTCCATCCGTTGCTTGTTATAAGAGTCCCTGTCGTAGAGTTAGGTGTAACCAGCCTGTCTGTCTTCCAGGGTAACTCTTGCCTTCACTGGTGTTGGCCTCCTTGTGTTCCTCACCTGTGTCATTGGGCTGCTGCCAAATGGAAGGTAAGACTGATGAAAAGCTGTTCTGTTTTTAATTTATTAAAAATTAATAGATTTGGCATCTTGACACACAAAGTACATTGTGCTTTTTGTATGCTCCTTCTTGCAGGTTAAAAAACTTTCTCAGTCAGCAAGTCCATTTGATGTGCTACAGAATCTGTGTCAGAGCTCTGACTGCCATTATAACCTACCATGACAGGTAAGGGACCCATGCCTTTGTTCCACACCTCTCTAAGTTATCTGACTAGTAGACAAATTTAATTAGGCATGAACCCATTCCAAATCCTTTTTTGACTCCACCTAGAAATGTTTTATTTCAACACTGCAGAAGTGGACATCGTAGAAAAAAGTTTATCAGAAAAAGGACAGGATGTGTAAAAGGGAAGATGAAGCACATGTGGGAGTGGCTTTGATAGGCTCTGAAATACTGTATGCAAACACATGTTTCTATTATTACCACCATTACCACAAGTCATGACCTGATAAGATAACCTGAATGTCTTGTCAACAGAAATAATGGAAACAATACAATGATTCAAAGAAGCTAGACTGGTTTCCCTAAACCATACACGCTGACAATTAGGACATAAAGACTTGTATATTTAAAATGTTATTGTGGCTTATAATATGCAATGTTTTCCTCCTACCATGGTGGTTATTTGCAATGTTCCTGCAATACTCAGTTTGCACTCAACTGGCACATAGTTAATGCTCTGCAAAAGCCTTAAAATTCGGTTACAAAAATGTATCATTGTCACTGTTGATTTTTGATATCACAAAATACAAAGTCCTATTTTATTGGGACAGAGCTCTGCACTGATGCTCACCGTTGTAGAAGTAAATACATTTGGAAAATAAAATGACAAATAGTGTGTCAACGGTACAAATGGTATCTTGAAAGTTCGATGTTCAAAAGAGTTATGCTTTTGGCAAAAACCTTTTTTCACAAAATTATACATTTTTAAGAGAAAGTATGTTGAGACTCGTAGCTTTCCAAATGCCATGACATTTGAGCTGAAGTCAACTTCTGAACTACTGAATTTTTTTCATTGAAAGTTCTCATACATTTTTATTTTTTAATCAAGGGGGATATAATATAAAAACCCAAGCTTTACAAATGCTGCTCATCTTGTTCTCCTGGTTCAATTCTTCTTTCTCAAATATGATCCGCTGCAAAGCTCTTGCTGTGACAGGAAAGGGGTCTATGTGATTTGTAGAACAGAAACCAGGGTGTGCAAGTAATGTGAGCACCCAGAGTGTCGGTATGAAAGGGAGGAACCTGAGGTTAGACACAGACTGTCCACACATTCATATTCATTGAAGCAAGCAGAAAAGCCAAAGTGAGGCTACCGAGAACATAGCAATGGCGTTTCCTGTGGTACATTATAATATCAAAAGGTAGTTACAACAACCTATCTCAATTGGTTTAATACCAATGTACAATGTAATACAAGTCCACCTTTGTATTAAAGTGTCCATTTTCATTTGCAGACTTGCAGGCACTTTTTCAATCCTGTAAACCGCTTTCAGTCTCTGCACCCACAGACTTATAGTTCCTGGTTTTGCGTCCTTCCAGTGCACAGTTATCCTTGGGAACAGTTGTCTAAGGGGACATCCACTTCTATAATTTTATTTATTTCTTCTTTAATCATTTTACAGAACTCTCGAATTATCGGGCAGTCCAAAATGATTTGTGTGTTGTCCTTTATTTGTCCTTAGTTTCTCCAACAAAATGCCACAGAAGGTTCTTTCACATAAAACGGAATTATAAGAGGTGTATTAGAAAATTGGATTTCTGATTTCCAGTCAAATTCTTTCTATTGTTTATTCCATTATGACAGCTTGTGCACAGGTCTTACCATATATTATCTCTGGTTATAATATGTAACTCAATTCCCACTTGTCCTTGATATTCCAGGTATTTTCTGAGTTGTCAGCTGTAAGCTTTTTGTATTTATGAGAGCCATGTTTTTATTTGGAAAGCCTTTTTGCTATGCTAATTAAGTAGACTTCTATTTAATTTGGGTTTTTTCTGACCAACTCTCTTTCTTTATGACTTGTGAATTGAAAATACCTTTACAAGTAATTTGAAGGATGCGTCAATTGTTATTCAAGTTAAGAAAAATGATTTGAGCTCTCCCCCCCCACAGGTTTAACTAACCTGAATGGATTTAAGATTGTGCACCGGTGTTATGATCGATGTGGATGCTGTTTGCTGTAACATTTTATTTAGAGTTAGAATCTAAGAGGAAGAGTAGATGGAGCTTGCATAGAGAGGATTGGCCCATTCAACAGGATGTGAAGGAGGAAGTTGATGCTTTGTGTATTTGCTCATCAGCTGTAATCTAAAACGGCTGGTGTTGTTTTTGGTTAACTGCAGTGCAGGCCAGGCTTGACTGAATTTGAAATAAATTAAACTGTTGGAATGACATCTGGGATTGAGATCAAGGGAGATAACTCAACGTTTGGTAATTTGCTCATATTTTGAGGCACCAGCAAAAGTAGTGAATTTGCATGAGGCTTGCATGCAGAATTATAAGTTAGAGAAGTAATGGACACACCTTTATTCTGATTAGAAAATAACCTAAAGTGTGATCATCTTTGTCTGTACATTCATAAGGGAAGAACACATTGATTAATAACAGACAAACTGATTAATAACAGACTCAAGATTCTTTATTGTCACTTCTACAGTACACACTTGGGACACATGGAATCAAAATATTGTTATCCACAACAACGTATACTACAGACCAGACACCCCTTTAAAAAGAAGTCACTACTAGTTATAAATAAATAGTACTCCTAGGTGAGATAAGGATCTGCATCATTTCTTGTAGCCTTCTGAATGTCTGCCATCAGGGCCTGGCGTGTTGTAACACGTATTCCTCTCTACTCTGGGACTATAAATACACAACGGACAGAGGAAGTGTTTGCCCTCTCACTCTTTTCAAGTTTGTAACTCTATCTTTGGAGTATGGACTCAGTAGGTTCAGGTCCTGCATGCTCTGGGGGTCAAACCTTTTAAAAATATCCACCATGGCGTTTACCCACATTTAAATGGAGAATATAAAACATTACATTGCTTTGTTCATGGTCATATTGTGCACTATAAGTGTATTTTGACACTTACTAACATTGTTGCAGTGACAATTAAGCCTTTCAAGATGTGCATTCATGAAACACAAACTAACAGTCTTTCTGTCTCAATCTGTTACAGTGAGAATAAACCCAAGAATGGAGGTATCTGTGTCGCCAACCACACCTCACCTATTGATGTCATCATCCTGGCCAGCGATGGCTGCTATGCTATGGTAACTATCCTGCTGGTTAACTGGAACCTACAGAAACAGTGACACTGGTCACTTTCTCTGTGGCAGCTGAATGTCTGTTGAGATGACGTTTGCTTTTGTGTTTTTCAGGTTGGCCAAATCCACGGTGGCTTGATGGGGGTCATTCAGAGATCCATGGTCAAGGCCTGCCCACACATTTGGTTTGAACGCTCAGAAGTCAAAGACAGACATCTAGTGGCCAAAAGGTAGCAATACAACCTCTGTTTCTATTACATGTTTTGTTATTGTTCCATCCCCCCCCCCCCCCCCCCCATAGTCTATAAGACCGTTTTTTGCATTCAGTAAGATTTGCAACAAAGTAAAAATGTTCCTTTTGCATTTGAGTGTCAATCTGTTGGAATTCTTTTAATGTAACTCTAGTTATAGTTTCTAGTTCTTTTGTCATTTCTAATTCTGCATCCTCAGAATCTGAAAGAGGTTTTTAAATTATAACCTGTATACACCTTGTATTGCAGATTGAGTGACCATGTAGAAGATAAATCTAAACTGCCCATTCTCATTTTCCCTGAAGGTGAGTTTTGTCAATTATATTGTACAGATGTGAATACTTATAAATCACACTTTAGCCATTTAGTTTTCTTAAAAAGCCCCAGAAGTCTTATTTATTATTCTATGAATATTCTAAATTCCCAGGTACTTGCATTAACAACACATCAGTTATGATGTTTAAGAAGGGCAGTTTTGAGATTGGCGCCACAGTCTACCCTGTGGCTATTAAGGTGAGTCTTTTTTGTTCTTATGTGAGGTGTTATTTTTACCTGCTACGTCTTATTTTAACCATCAACATTCTTTGTAACAGTTTGTTCTAAAAAATAATCATTAATTTTACTGTGTTTGATCCTCACAGTACGACCCCCGATTTGGAGACGCCTTCTGGAATAGCAGCAAGTTTGGAATGGTCAACTACCTGTTGCGTATGATGAGCAGCTGGGCCATCGTCTGCAGTGTGTGGTACCTTCCTCCCATGTCCAGAGAGGTGAGACTCCATGGTTAACTCGAGGCTGCCCAGCAAATATTTTTTGTTTTATTCAATTCCCAAAACTTTTTTTTGTTTGTTTTTATAGTTCATAACTCTATGCGCATATTTATTTGTTAGGACCACTTGTTTGCCTTTGTTATAAATATTTCAATATTCTCCTGCAGGAGGATGAGGATGCTGTACAGTTTGCCAATCGTGTGAAGGCCGCCATAGCCAGGCAAGGAGGACTGGTGGACCTGCTGTGGTAAGAGAAGAGCCTTTCAGCTCAATGCTTTCTATCACTGTCACATACAAACCAAAGACTTACGAGGGTAATGAACATGATTCAACACATGGGTTACTATTAACCCCTACCAGCAATTTGTAATGAATGGAAAGTTGCACAGGTGTAATCAATATTATTATTATTATTACCAACTGAATCCATTCAGGTGATCCAGTCAAGTTGCCCCGGTATGTATGTTAATTCACTGCAATGGCTATTTGGGTCTCTTAATAGAGCTTAGCCATCGTTAATGACACCTGTGGGTTTCCTGCTTTGACTAGATACAATGCCAACAGACTCGAGCCTGAAACAAATCACTGCTAAATGCTAGAAATATACAAGATCTTGTTTATGATACAGATTTAGTGGCTTTGAGATTTTTTTTAAATGGTTGCTGCAGTAGGTCTGCTGGAGTTTCAACTAGAAGGTGCGAGCGAAGTTGTGAAACGTATCATTCCTTTCCTTTGACGCTTTTATATTAAAAGATAATGCAACCACCAGTATAATAGTCAATATTTTGAAGCTTTCTGAGCATATATGGTATTGCAGGCTACAAGTCACTGCTATTATCTGCGATGTTATAACATAGAGACTTTTTAATATTTGAATTGAGTCCAATATTCTTATCGTTTGTCCCAATCACTGACAATGAAAAACAGCTTACAACATAATGGAGCATTTTTACAGTTGACACTTTATTTTTCTAATAAGATTAATTAGAGCTGCATTCCTGTTTCAGTGCTTTATTGTTTCCAAGGCCCTGCTTTTTTGTGGGCTGACTTACTGGCAACTCAGCACAGTCATTAGCGTAACTGGTGTTTGTTTGTTTTTTGTTAGTTTTTTTTGTTGCAGTAATTATACAGTTTGCTGTTAAGTGTAACTCTGTCAGTGCCACAATGCCCATTGAGATGAATTTAACATCTCTTTGACAAAGTAATCATAGGGTAGTAAACACTACAAAGCTAGTAAAAGAATGTCAAATTGTATTGCAATGGATAGGGGTGTCTATTTTCTGGTCGGCTCAGTGTATAGACTACATATCAAATCTGTGGCTGCGTCAAAAGCAGCAAGTTTGCGTGCTTATTTGATGTGCCTTTCATTTCTTGGGCAGAATCTAATAAGCAATAGAATATGGGTGAATTGCATAATTGTCCATTACAATACCACAACATAATTGTCATAACTTATTTCAAACTCCTTTTTGTAGGGATGGAGGATTGAAGCGAGGAAAGGTAAAAGATACCTTTAAAGAAGAGCAGCAGAAGCTGTACAGTAAAATGCTGGTGGGCACCCAAGAGGACCGCAGTCGCTCCTGAAGGACCTGTGTGGGGTGGACTGGCTCAGAGACCCACTTGGGCTCCTCTGACTAAACAGGCAGTCAGCAGTGCTTCCTCTCTACAGGAGCTCCTGGACTGGAAAATCTCCCTCTCTGGTGTCAACAGTACTCCATTTGGCTTCCTCGGTCACTGCCTCAGCCAGGCTTGTTCAGTTTGCGTCGTTGTTACGGGTCATTCTGAGTCTGCTTCCCTTTCTTGGAAAAGCTCGACTGAAGCCCTGCTTGCATTAGAATGAAAATATGGTGCGCACAGAAAAAGGAGCATTGTCTTCCTTGTTGGCAGTCTTTTGAGGGAAAACTTGTGTTATTATCTATAATTGAGTTACTGTCTTTGTTTGGTAGTTTTCATTTAACTGTAATGTTTTTTATCACACTGTGTTAAAGTTACAGAGCTGATTATACAAGGAATAGAAGAGAGTTACTGTAGATGAGAACTAGTTTGTTCTAAAGCTAACAACCTGTGACTGAGTTGGGGATTTGCATGACTGGGTTGCGCCCATGATTTGGGGCACAACGCCAGATTTTGTTACATTACAAATATTTTTATGGGCTTTTTCCAAGATAAAACAAACTTGTATTTTAAGCTTTGTGTTTTACATTAAGACCTATATCAAAATATGTGGTCACTGTAGGAGTAACATTTCACAGGAGCTCTTCATATGTTGTATGTTTCTGTGTTTCTTCCATGGAATGTGTAAATCCTCACATTATGAAACGGAAATAGTGCACCCACAGTTACTGGGATGGAGGTTTGTGTATTGAGGCAGATATTCCTCAGTGTTAAAGCTAATAATGCAGCGTAACTGGAGTGAAAGGGTTTAAGGTGCATTCAGTGAGAATGTATTTGGGATGCCTTTAGCATTGCCCCTTTAAAGCCCATTGCACACAGGAAGTGACGTGATGGCCATCACAATTGGTCTCGTGACTAAAATATTGTTATGACAATTAGATGATACGTACTCATACTAATACACTTCCAAGCAGTCATCATGTTCTACATTGGCTTCCTGGATCGTATGGTTACTATCTTGCCTAATTTATTTTAAGTGAACTCTACAAGCTATTGTCTTTATCCCCCCTACATCATCAGTGGTCTTTCTCCCACCTGGTTGTCTCCTCACAGAGGTTTCACAGAGAGTGCTTCTGTCATCTGGACTCCCCATTAGGCTGGAGTTATGGAGGTTTCTCCCTGAGGCCTTCGTCCCTCTAGTATACGGTTATCAGGAAGATTATTTTGGATTGTGTCAAATCTGTTCATCAAAATAAATGTTCAAGAATGTGACTCGACCTTTGACTTAAGGATTTTTTTTTTGTGCTTCTCACACTGTTGATCATATTTGATTCCCTCGGATACAAGCACAAAGGGGTTGTTACCATACAGCAGCATATGGAACCAAAAGTAATACATATTTAAAATATTCATCTTTCAAGTCCAATGTACTGCAAATTACACCAAATAATCAATATGTGTTATGTGTCGTTCAACAGTTCCATTTTATCCTAAGTATCTCATTTAATAAATAGTTAAAGAGCCTTTTCTTTCACTGGCAAACCATTTTCCAAAATCCAAGCATTTTTCATTTGCTATTTATTGTTTTTGCTCCAAGCAGTACTGCCTTAATTAGCTGCTGCTTTTCTGTGCTATTCTTGGCAAGGCAGGACTCTGGTAACATTTCCTGTCTGATTTATTGTGCAGTGGGCATCACGCTGCTATAACAGAGTCCTGCATGAGGATTGAAAGCTTTATTTTAAACATTGTATAGATGATTTATTCCCTAGTGTACAATGTACTCAGGATCCAGTCTAAATAATGTCTCTCTCCGTCTGCGAATGCTGCTGATTCTTTAGCAGCGGCTTTATCCAAAACCCTGGCCTCTCCTCCTGGCTGCAATAAACTGCCTCGGTCCTTTCAGAGAGGTTTCCACTTTAACCGTCTTTGTTTCCAAACCGGTGATGGACATGGCAGTATTCTTTTGCATCCCTGTTGCAATAGTTTCAAATGGACAAATGGACGTGTTGACGTTGGAGAATAAAGCACACAGTGCTCAGAGGGAGGAGTAAGAGGAAGCAGGGAGAAGGGCTCAAACGGTTGGCAGTGAAAACCATGCCATGGTTGAACAGCTCACTAACAGCACTATGGAGAGCCAGTGTTTGGACCCCAGCAAGCTTTGCTTCACCCTGGGCTGGAGCTCAGACTGCTGGATGGCACAGATCCATCGACTCCAAACAAGACTTTAAAAGCTCTATGCTCCACTCGGTAGAGAAAGCTGCTGTAGCTACGTTGTAAAATATTGTGGTTACTTTGATGTTGTGATGACTGGAAGTTGCAGGAGGCAGGCAGTTCTAGAGAACATGACTAATTTGTGCACCTAAAAACAAAGCTGGTCCCACTGATATAACTTTACAACAGATCAGTTCATGGGCTGTGCAGTTTATGTAATGCAATGTATGTAAAAGGTAATATAGCAGTAATTATTGATGAGCACACATCAATAGGCAAAGGCACAAATAAAGATAAGACCCCTCTTGTTATGTAGTTGAGGATTTCCAGTTATACAACAGCAAGGAAGAAGAACAATCAAAGTGAAAGCAAACTCCTCAGTGAGAGGATATTTAATTGAAAGAACAGAGTTTCACGGAAAGAAAGTGAAGAACTTCCTCTTGCTACGACACAGAATGGCGAGTTGAGTCATTTCAGGTTATGTATTATGTCCCTGGGTAGTTAAATGATTCATTGTGGTGTTTTATATCATCTTAGTATTAATCTTTAATCTTCATGCGGTTATAAAAACTGATCAAGCTGACTAGGTCCTTACTATTATCTTATTTTATTTTTCTGCACTTAACTGTATTTGTACACTGTTTATCTCCCTGTATTATTTTTCATTTTTCTGTATCCTTTTTGTGGTTCCGCATCCTGTACAGCACTTTGTAACTTCGTTTTAAAAGGTGCTACTTACTTACTTGCAAAACAGGCCAGACGCACAGGTTTCTATGCAATCAAATATAATAAAATAATAATCATGGATTTTATTTATACAGCACACTTTAAAAATACAATGAAATCTCAAGGTGCTGTACAGGGTTAAAAACCATCACATCAATAATCAAATATAATAATAAAACGCTAAAAAAAAACTAATAAAAATAAAAAATAAAAATAAATGAATTCATTTAATCCTAATAAAACCGTAAGAAACGTAATCGAAACTACAGAAAACCAAGGCACATATTATGGGATTATCTTCAGAGGAGGCTACACTTTGGAGTGACGGCTCAGTGGTGACAGACTTGCTCATGGGCGGAGGCGGAGCACCGGAGCTGACAACCGAGCGACACTCTGCCTGATGCTCGGCTGTCTGTGCGTCCGTCAAAGGCAGCAGCAGCGGATGCGCCCGGTCCATGCTGGTTTTAAGTCCGCTAAGAAGCCACTAGTCCAATTAACCGAGAGGAGGAGGAGGAGGAGGAGGAGGAGGAAGCGGCGGCGGAAATCCACGCATAGTAGGCTCTTAAAGCCCACCTCACTCCCTCACTGCTCCCTCGGCTGGACGATGGATATGAGCGCCGCCGCTCCGGCTCATGAGGACGACCTGAGACGACAGCCCGCCACGAAGAAACAAGTCGGACCAGAAGCGACACAAATGAGACGCGGGTGCGTTTAGAGCGGTCGTAGTCGCGAGTTCGAGGCTCACACAATAAGCTGCCCCCCCCCCCTGTTATAGGCCCTGTACGCGCGTCACTCGGAGTTTCCTCGGGACTGTCGGTGAAGGTGACTCGTCAACATGGGACCGTGCACTGATGTGCTGCTCGTCACTGCAAACGTCGGGTCGCTCTTTGACAATGTAAGTAGAACCGGGGGAGAGAAAGGTGAAGGCTACACCTGCTGCCAGGGGAGTGCACTTAATGCTGTTAGAGGGGGGGGATTAGTGGAGAAGAGGGCAAGTTTCACCTTAACGTGCAACCAGTAACATGTGCTCATCAAAAGTGTTTGTGTCTACGTAATGTGATTAAAGGAATAACATTATAACCCGCAACATTATTTACCCTGATGCGAAAGTTTCACGCTTCACGTCCCCCCCTCCCCCCTAATCTGGGTAGACACTGGTGTTACACGGAAATCTGTGACCCGTCAGATGCTATGACACTGGAGGATAAGCCACGAAACGCAACCTCAACCTATATGCAACGTGTCTAAAAGTGGTGCTTCATTTGTGCAATTGTTTTCTGTATTGGATGCAATTTGTATTTAAACTGAACACTTTGAATAAAAGTCCATATAGATTATACAAAACAAAAGAGCAGTCACATTTCATAATGAATTGATTAAATTAAGTTATTGTGTGACTAAACTAAAAAAAAAAAAGTCATCTTCCTTATGAATCTTATTGGACCCGTCGTCTTCAGACATGTTCACCACATTTTGTGGACTAACTGTAAGTTTGTCTTCATTTGTTATTTGGCCCTGGACATCCATGACATGTCATGTTATTCAGTATCTGGGCACGTTGGTCTTCAAGAAGCACTAAAATAGTGTTAGACACCCCTTTCACATTGTTTATATAAATGAGTCCGGTGTGGACCCTCTACAGGTGTACCCCCCTAACTGCAGTACAATCACACCTGTTGAATATCACTGCTTATGAAGTTAATACATGGAGAGTCCGTGTTACACAATAGTTAGTTTATAGTATTCTTATCATACTTGGCTTGCCATTTACGTCATCGGCTCCAGTGGTATCACTATATTTCTATAATGTTATCTTGGTTCTAGTTTATAGCCTAGTCTTGAATGTCTCTATCTTAAAAATAACGTAAAACCACTTATTAAGGGATTAAAGGGATTAGACTGTATTTTAACCATTCCAAACAATGGTTTTGGCCTCTGCCGGGCTCACAAACTTTTAGACTTTGCAGGAAGGAGGGCCTTTTACACTCATGGAAATTTGGCTCAGGACCATGTTTCCTGTTGCCAGACCTGGCCCCAATGAAAACATGTTAGATCCCATTGTGGGAGATATGTAAACAGATGAATATCTGTCCCGAGAGATTTGAGTTTTTCTACTAATTTAGCCCCCCCCCCCCCCCCCCCCCCCCCCCCCACACACTATTTCCATAAACACTCCTAAGTGTTCACCCAGCCTTTGGAATAAGAGCAAGACCTTAAGCACATCACAGGGTAAATCCTATTGCTTTACAGAACTGGGACTAGCCGAGCGTCTTGTCAGAGCAGTTTAGCCAGTGAGACATTTCTATGGCAGTAACCTGGAGATTATGTCTGTTTGTTGTAAGCTTGTGTAATGACTATGTTTGGACCCAGATGCATAGAGTAGATGTTATTGTTACACAAACTCCCTGTATGCAAACAAATGGCATCAGATACATTATAATATGTAGCATCAGTTGTGGGAACACATTATTGGCAAATACACATTTCAGAGAATTTTGTTTATTATTATCCGAAAGCTTGGCACAATAAAGCATTAACCTTATCATCATGCTGGATCAATAAAAGCTAACAGCTCCTTTGGAACTGAGCTGCTGGGGAAGCTTGCTTAAGATCTCTCTTGTTCATTGTACTCAGTCTCGTTGCCTGACTCAGTGCTACGAGTTTTCCACAGAGTTGTTTGTTTGTTTTGTTGGTGAATTCCAGGGTCAGTGGAAAGACTCAATGGTGTTGTCCTGTGTTCATGACTGTGTTAGTAGCTCGAATGATGTGAGAGGAGTCCTTCAGGTTATAATTGCTGAGCTGCAGTCGTCCCTGCCACACTATCATGCAAATACACTATGCAAAGCCATTTCTCGGCTACTATGAATGCACCTGCCGTCACAGAACATTGTACATTACTTTTAGACGGGAAAAATTCTGAAGAGAGTGTGTAAGAGAGGACACGTCAAATGCCTGAGTTTAGGAGAATTGCGTATGTACTGCTTATGGTGTTGAAAAAGGATTCTCTGGTATGAGAATCCTTTTCTCATAGTGTGTAAAAACACACTGACGGAAGTTTTTACCGTCAGTGTGTGAACTGTGAGGTTAACATATCATTTTACTTAGCAGGTAGGGGGTTCTTTTCATCACACCAACTGTGTATATCGGCTTTCACTGTTCAGTAAATTCATTTATTTATTAGTTTACAGCTACACAAGGCCACGTGGTGCAGCATAATACCAACAGTGTAAATGGAATTCTACCTGTGGTCCAAACAGGAAAATGCCTAAGTTAGACAGATTGCGTTGTGTAAGGATTTATCTGCATGCTTTCCTCATACCTTTTTCATAGTATACATAGTGTATACATAGTGTATACATAGTATATAGTTGCCAAAAAGTCATGAAATATAAAACTCACCATCAGGGAGGATATATGGACAGTGGTTAGATTATAACAGGTACAGCTTCCATGAAACTACATCCCTGAACACAGCTAATGTAAGACACGGTACAATATTTCCAGACAATCTTTATTTCTTTTCTTGACCTGCTCATAGTTTATTATAGCTCGGATTGACCCCTTCTGTGATTGATGACTTCCTGTAATGTTAAAGTCAGAAGCTATCATGTTTTTTTTGTTTATTAATAAATGTAATTAATTTCTATGAAATGTCTGAAAATTGTGAAAATATTTATCAGTGTTCAAAGCCAAAGATTATTTCCTAAAATACTATGTTTTTCCACAACTCAAAGATATTCCAAAATATTCACATTTAAGAAGCAGAAATAGTTTTTCGTAAAAAGAAAAAATACAATACAATATATATATATAAAAGAAATAGTAGACAAGATATAAAGTGATGCTACAGCAGAATGCAGCACATGGATACCAAGTGTGCAATAGCTGGTGTTGTCAGCTATGCTGCTAGCTAAAAAGGCTGGAGCTCAGTGTTTTCTGCTAAAGTCCGTTGCTCCACAGGATAATGAAGTGTTGAGTTGGGACAATTGCTATAAATGTGTGCCAATATGTGTGTCAATAACCCCCTCCACCCCCCCAAAAAAAACAAAACATTGGTACACACATGATAAATCTTACACAATTGCCAAAACATCCTTACAATGTGCTATTTCAGTTCTGCATTTACATCTTGTTGAACTGCCCCCAGGTGGCCAAAAAATAAATGAATGCAGGTTTAGTATTGGATTTTAGGCAAGTTTTTCAGGCAAGTTTTTCAAGAAACATTGAATGCCATGAAATATAAAACTCACCATCAGGGAGGATATATGGACAGTGGTTAGATTATAACAGGTACAGCTTCCATGAAACTACATCCCTGAACACAGCTAATGTAAGACACGGTACAATATTTCCAGACAATCTTTATTTCTTTTATTAACCTGCTCATAGTTTATTATAGCTCGGATTGACCCCTTCTGTGATTGATGACTTCCTGTAATGTTAAAGTCAGAAGCTATCATGTTTCTTTTGTTTATTAATAAATGTAAATTAAATTCTATGAAATGTCTGAAAATTGTGAAAATATTTATCAAAGCGAAAAAAGTGTTCAAAGCCAAAGATTATTTCCTAAAATACTATGTTTTTCCACAACTCAAAGATATTCCAAAATATTCACATTTAAGAAGCAGAAATATTTTTTCGTAAAAAAAAAATACAATACAATATATATATATTGTATAGTAAGAAATAGTAGACAAGATATAAAGTGATGCTACAGCAGAATGCAGCACATGGATACCAAGTGTGCAATAGCTTGTGTTGTCAGTTATGCTGCTAGCTAAAAAGGCTGGAGCTCAGTGTTTTCTGCTAAAGTCCGTTGCTCCACAGGATAATGAAGTGTTGAGTTGGGACAATGGCTATAAATGTGTGCCAATATGTGTGTCAATAGCCCCCCCCCCCCCCCCAACATTGGTACACACATGATAAATCTTACACAATTGCCAAAACATCCTTACAATGTGATACTATTTCAGTTCTGTGTTTACATCTTGTTGAACTGCCCCCAGGTGGCCAAAAAATAAATTAATGCAGGTTTAGTATTGGATTTTAGGCAAGTTTTTCAAGAAACATTGAATGCCTTTGATGGTTTTTCTCTTTGCCATTTTATAGGTGGGTGAAATTCAAAATGAGTGGTTACAAGAATTGTATAAGGTAAGTTTCGGCCTCCTGGATCGTGACTTTCATTAATCAATCACTGTTACATTTAGTATCTTCACTCATCACTAGTTTCTCCCTTACATTTTGTGGACAGTCTGGTGCAGTTGAGGTAAATAACAGATATGTTACATATCTGGTTATGGCCCACTTAGAACAGCTCCATGTTCCTCTGGAAAGCGGATCAGCAAAGTCACTGATAACAGAGACACAACACAAATTTATTTACAGAAAAACTTCATCCTGTAACACAGGGTTCACCCCTTTCACTCCTTATCTTTTTCTGTAATTTAAAGCTGTAGATTTAAGAACTTTTTGTTTACCTTTGTACAGACTATCCACAGCCATAACCCGCAGTTCATCGCCCTGCACTTCCAGGAGGTGGGAGGAAAGGACTACATGGTTAACATGGGCCATGCCGAAAACTTCTTTTGGTAGGACTAATGTGCTAAAGTCTCTTTATTTAAAATGTCCCTGCTTTCAAATAGGGCTACAGCAGTTAGTTTAGTTATTTTATTTTTATTATTGTTGTATCTTCCTGATTATTATCTCCATTCATTGTTTAATTGTTTGATCCATACAATGTAAAAAGTGAATAAAGCTTCTTTTGGCCACAAAGCATTCCCTAACCCAAATATATTCAGTTTATATTAACAGAAGATTAAGAAAATCCACAAACATTCACATTTGCGAAGCTAGAATCAGTTAGGCTTAAATAACTACTTAAATCTAATCTATTAATTGACTAACCTCTTCAGCTCTATATTAACTATATATATATATATATATATATATATATATATATATATATATATATATATATACTATATTTTAATGATCGCTCTGTTGTTTCCAGTAACATTGAGTCCAGTGAGGAAATGAAAGACTTTGACAGGGTCTGCATCTATGTGGACAACCAGTTCCACGTAGAAGACAGCTTCACGGTAAGAAACGCACTAACATCTTAGTCAGATTAATTCACATGTGCTTCCACTAGATGGGGTCCTCCTCCATGTTAGTGCTCAGAGGTAGTTGGAGGTGTTGGATGTACACTGCTGATGCTGATGAGTGAAAAGTATTCGCTGGTTGCTGGTCAACGCATTAGAAAAGAGTGCCGAGACCCCTGTGGAACATTTGTTGATACATATGATTTATTAGAATATGTTTGTTATACGTTTTTGCAGGCGGGGTTGGGGGGTTACAAAAGAAGAAAAGCATAAAAACAAAACAAACAGAAAAACAATATTGTCGGGGAGATTACAGTACAATTCAATGAGCTCATAAAACATCCCTTTTCCCGTCACAAAGCAAATCAGATTGTAAAAATATTTAATCAGGAAGTTGTTTTTTGAATAAGTCTATCATGGGATGTTTTGATATATCATGGGATGTTTTGATGAAACCATGAATGTTCTATGAAACAATGGTGTAATAGTTGAGCAGAGACAAGATGTTTTTAAAGACAGGTTTGTTAAGTAACTCACATCACTACCGGCATCTCTTATCATCATCTAACCCAGAGTCTGTCTCGGTAGAAGAAGTGTGATGCGGTGCTCGTCAGTGCCTGGCGGGGCGCAGCTCCGGTCATCGGCTCAACCTCAATCCCCTCACCTATCGTTGAAGCCATTTTTTGCTTCCAACTTCTTCTTTTAGTGACCTCACACAGCACAAGCAAGTTTTCAGTCTTTCACTTGAAATTGAAATTATGTTAGGAGTTGCTCATAACAGAGTTGTCAGCGTTAGTTTGTCTGAAAATCTGCCCTAGTTGATTCTCTGGTTGAGAAAAGTGGCTAAGTATTTCTTAAACTATTAACCCTTACTCCTCCCATGTGAGACCCCCACACTGGACGTCTGACAGTAGGGGTCAATGGCTGCATCTGTAGACTGAAGGTGTGTGTGAAGTAAAAAAGGAGAAAGCCAAAGTCAATACATTTAACTCTAGATTAAAACTATTGATCCTAGCCCATTTGTGCACGATAAATAAAGTGTGAGGGGGTTGTTGGAAGACAGCCGGGACTAAGTTTCCCCAGCGCTCGAGTGTTCGCACCCTCCACCGTTTGCCCTGAGAGGGTTGCAGCCCCCCCACCCCTCCTAATGCCTCATTCTCATTTCGTTGGTGCCACCTGCATTGATTTTCAATTTGTTTCCCCCTGGCTGTGGATCATCAGTTATATGGCCAAGAGAGAGTTTGGGGGGGTTCTCCTTTCAGAGGGGCTGCAGGAGTAGACAGGGCAGACTTGAATGCGTTCCCAGTACAAATGGTGTTTTGATAAAAAATCACTTGTAAGTCAATATTTTTTTATTAAACTGTGCACAAACCTGATTGATGAAGATAGGTGTTTGGCAGAGTATGTGGAGGAGAATGTGTATCTGAGTTTGACTGTGTGTGTGTGTGCGTGCGTGTGTGTGTGCGTGTGTGGTCCAACATAAACTAGAAAAAATATAGAACAGTTTTGCTGAGCTAATTATCAGAAGAGTCCTTAAATCCTCTATAACAAATAATAGTTTTGCACTGATTGTAAACTGATTTTTTTTTTTTTTTTTTTTCACTTGCTTGAAACATTATTTTTTCAGCTTTTAGATTGAGCATTAAGTTACCAACCCTATAAGACTCGGTCAAATAACTCCATGACTCCAGCCTTAGTTTAGACAAGTTGGTCACTAATTAACGCTCACTGGAGCAGACCACGGAGACACTTCCATTTTATTAAATGAGGATGACTTTGGCACTGATGATAAATGATCTCTTCAGGGAGAGATCTCTCATGCTCTGGCTAGATGTTTGTGAGTGCACAGTGGTCCGTCACGCCCCGAGCCCTCTGAGCGCTGGCTGATTTTTCTTCGGCCCCCAGTCTCGGTGGCAGCGTTGGCAGACAGCAGGCCTACTGCTTAATACCTTTTAAATTGTTTTAATTTTCTGTCTTTATTGATCTCACAGGGCATGATTAATCAGATCAGTGGAGCAGGCAGTTAGTACATTAAAAATTGTCAGCCCCATGTCAAGGATGATTGGGTGCTGAAGTGTGTGTATGAGGGGTGTGTGTGTGTGTGTGTGTGTGCAGTATGTGGATGTGCTGTGCAGTTACGTGTTCACTTTGAACGTCTCTATTCTTTAAAGTTTCATGTGTCTTTGGTAGAGTAACAATATACTGTGAATCGTTCAATATGAGGCTCACATGATGGGGAAATGAACAAATCAATTCATCATCTCAGAGGTTGAGTTGGGAAGATGATTGTGATGTTTAGGTTTAATCCTGGATTCGCTGTTGTGGAACCGCTCTAAATGGATCAGACAGAGCTCAAGTGTTCCAGTTAAAACTATTAAATACCTTAGTTTTATGAAGTTTAATGCTGCATTATTGGAAATGGGAATATGTAAGGCTCATTTCCAGGCACCTTTGTTGGACTAAACATGGATTTTATTCTGATGTTTGCAGCAACTGTCTGCAATGACATTATAAGAGTAATTTTCACTTATATTTGGAGGACAGTGTAGAAATATAATTACAAAACATAACTTATTTGGTTTTTGTAACACTTCTGTTCTTTATTTCTCTCTCTCCACAGGCTTTGGGGAGCTTGTACTTCATACACAAGACACTGAAAAACATCTATCAGTATGATTTTAATGGTAAAAACTTTACTCCTTATCAGTGATGCACCGATACAAGTTTTTCAGTCCCGGTACCTGAGTATCTGCCAATAGCGAGTAACAATCCCATTCCAGTTTTTAATTAATAAGATGTATAACTCACTGTGTGGAAGTGACTGGGATCATTCTTTTATGTGTAAGGCAACGTCAGGCTTGACTTAAAAATTGCTTTCTTAATATTGTCATACAAAATGTAATAAAATAAATACACAGATATAAATTTACAGCATTGACATTTATTGAAATATTGGAATCCGATACCAGCTCTGCCTATTGCCACTGATCCAACTATTTGAGTCAGAGGATCAGTATTGGTGCATACTACTTATGCATAAAGTTTGCAATGATTTTTGTCATTTTATTATTTGCCTGCTTGCAAAAAAATAGATAATTTTGGGTCTCAACATAAGCCATTCCTCTTGCATCCTGTACTGTTTTGGTAATGGCTCAAAATGGCTTATACCTTCAATGGAGTAAGAGCAATGTTGCATATGATTGGCAAGATTCTTGTCATTTTTTTCTCAGGGTTCTTCAGGACATTTCTATTTGTATAATGACAGTTTGATGGCCCACCCTTCCTGGGCAGATATTTGCAAAGAACCTGAATTTAAAGTGGAGCTGTTATTTTCCTGCTGCATAGTCCAGTCACGTTAGGCGTGAAAAAGCTCCTCAGAAAAGCTTATGGAAGAACCATAAACATCCTGCAGCTGCCACTCGCTGTGTGGCCCAAACCGATTGTTGTTCACCAAACACAGTCTAATGGCTCCCTTATAGATCCTCTCATCACGTATGCCGCTCTGATGAGGTTAACACCAGTTTATTGATTGCTGTTTGCATGTTTTCTCACTCTTTTACATGTCATGCCCCCCTCCCCCACCCGTCTCTCTCTCTCTCTCTCTCTCTCTCTCTCTCTCTCTCTCCCTCTCTCTCCCCCACACACACAGTTAAGGATTTTAAAGCAGTGTCGGGACAAAACAAGCATGTGGGCTCTCTGGACGGGGTCACCACAGTGGAGAAAGAAAAATTCCCTAAGAATTTCTGGCCTGATGTGAGTATGTATGCATGAGTGTGCATCTGTGTATGCCTGGATTGATATATGTGTCTGCGTGTGCAGGTGTGGGGAGGGGAACGTGAGGGCCAAAGGGAAATGTTGGGACAAATGAGTCTACTGGGGCTGTAGGGGCTGTCTACCCGCTCTGACAGGGAGATGAGACAAATTATGTGAAGGAATCAATAATTATCAGTTTGGCCCTTCAAAGACACGGCTGACTGCTGTTTAGTGACTCTCTCTCATTTGTCTCTGTTGCAGTTCAAGTGGTCCAGAAAAGGCTTCATGAGGACCCGCTGGATTATACACAACCAGTACGTACTGTGCACTAGAACCGCACCTCGATTGAAGATAAATAGTTAGCCTTTGACTCAACTAACTTTCACTTTTGTTGTTTGTCGACTTTCGGGATATCCAGTTATTGGAAAAACAGTTCCGATAAACAAGCTCGCTCATGAACAGGCAGGTTGCTTAGCCCAAACAGGTTTGATAACCAGTGTGTACGTCTGTTGTCGGCCCTTGATGCATGAAAACAAAGAAACCCTTGTTTGATACAACAGCTGTCAAAGTTCTTCAAAACGAGAAATTAGATTAATGATTTATTCTTCGTCAAACAAAGCAAAGTCTGATTTCCTTTGTGTTTCCAACCCCAGAGGATGGCTAGGTATTGTTAGAAAAGTTTCAATACCAGTGCCGATACACTACACTTTTGTTTTTCATTAGAAATGTACTTTTTTCACACCTTAATTTGAGATATATTAATTTGTTGTTCTACAAAACCTTTTTTTATTTAAATAATTGTACTGAGCTCTCACCACATTCAGAGACAATGACTCAGTGCTGCTGCAGTGGTTCAAACCCACACCGTATATAACACTCCAATCACCATTTTCATCTGTGTTGTCCCTGAGGATGTTTTACCAACTTTGAAATTATTCATGTAGTTCGGCGGCTAAACCGTCCAATTAAAATTGATGATCTATTTCATATACATAGCCAATGCAGCGTGGCGCCCTTCTGCTGACCCAGACCATATGCTGAATTTTACACGATTGCAGACACATTTTTGTATAAGTACAAAGAATATATATTTAAAATGTATGTTTTTGAAACCACTAAATTAATATAAATGTATATTTTTATGGTTCTGAATTGAACCAGGATAAATCTGCTGTTTGTGTTACCTGGGAACCATAGTTACTATTTGCTCTGCTAGGTTGTCACCTGGGGGTAATAACAAAAGGAGCCCACAATCTGTGTGCCACAAGGTCATGCTGTGAGTCACCCCAGTCAGCCTTTGTTAGATGCACATTAATTGTTTTCAGTGACAGCCAAAGAAATGAATGCTCGGCAGATTAGACAAATGTGCTTGTTTGTGGACTCACCGACGCACTCCCAGATAAGAAAGCTCCTCATAAGTGACAGCCGTGTTGGCACACATACAGACAGACACACTCACCTATCAGATGTCAGGCTTTGCTGTTATCTAATTGTTTCCTGTTACCTTCTCCACCTGCCGCATATCACCATATTCTGTGTGTTTGTGTGTGTTCCTCACAGAGGTCTGGACCTGGTAAATGTCCACCTGTTCCACGATGCCTCCAACCTCGTTGCCTGCAACTCCAGTCCATCCATTTACTCAGCCAACCGCAAAAACGCTCTCAGATATGTCATCAACAGGTCAGACTTCCAGCTGCACACAACTATGAAACACATGACTGTAAAATGTTCAAGATGACCACAAACACACACTGAGTGAAAACCGAAGAACAATTATTAAGATTCCTTGCTTGACTGAATGACCTCTATGATTGGACTATGTTTTCTCACATTCTTGGCTAATACCATCATGTAAACAGGATATTCAGGGAATGTGCATAAACTATCACCTTTGAATGGACTATTCTGAAGATATTATGATATTCATGTGAATTTGTACACACATTTGGACCCAAACATCTGTGCGATATAGTGCTATTTCCTTCCAGGATATCAGACAGCCGCTACACTCCTCTGCCTTTCCTACTCTTTGGAGATTTCAACTTCCGTCTGGACACACTAAGTGTGGTCCAGGTACGTAACAGCTTTTTTCCTGAAGCTCAGATGACGAGGATGTGTATTAGCCTGGCATGCTGACGTAGACCCTTTCTTGTGCTTGTGTTTCTGTGAGCAGCATCTGTCCACAGAGACAGATGTGCAGACAGTGAAGAAGGAATGCAGTAATGAAGTGGAAAAGATCATCTGCGAAGAAAAGGACAATGACCACCAGGTGATTTAATCAGTTCTGTTAAGGCAACTGACATTGTATTTTTGGTGCTGCATTCACTTCACCTGCTTTCTTCTTAACCAAAAGGTGCTGCTCCGCATTGAGGAGAAGCTGTTTGCCTACCTGCACCAGGCGTCTTTCAGGGACGAAAATGGCAAAGCGGTGAGGACACTCAACTTTCACCCACTTTGACGAGGAACACAACACAGCCTCAGAGAAACTCTGTGCACTGACTATAACCTACGATACTACAGGCTGCTTGGCAACTATCTGGCATGTCTTCACATATTTTAGATTAGGGCCTATCAGAGGAAATACAGTCATATGAATGACAGTAGAGTAAATACAAAAACTCTGAGGTAAACAAAACTGTGATAACTTTGACACTAAACTGGGTTTTCACCCTTGCTTAAGTTGTACTCTGTCACCTCATGTCGGTTTTTAATGTGTTGAGATTTCCTGTAGAGCTAATCAGTAATGGCCTCTATCCTTCAGCTTTTGAAGTATGACAAAGAAGTTGCAGCCTTTCATGATGTTATTAAGGAAGAGGACATCAAGTTTCCACCCAGGTAACCGAACAACATGCTGCACACATACTGCGTATAAACTCCAGCCTGTCGTTATCCCTTAAATACAATCTCTGTCTTTCTCTCTCAGCTACCCCTACAGTGAGGAGTACGCTAAACCGACCCAGTACATGAACACTCGCTGCCCTGCCTGGTGTGATCGTATCCTCATGTCGCATACTGCCCAAGAATTAATCCACAAGGTCAGACAGTCAAAGCTACTATCATTGTATTTAAAGCTGAAATTCATAGCTTTCTGCACACTAGATGTCCTAACACTTTCACACAAAGTGCAGAAAATATTCTCTTATAAAAGGCTTATATATACACAGTTTAATACAGGATTGAAACGATTATTTGTTGTCGGATAAGACTAAGTGGCTGGTGGACCTTTCTACCATTGTTAAAACGATATTTACATTCTCACATGGCTAGCGACTTTATTTCAAGATTACTGTAATTAATCTTAAATGCTAACCATAGGTTGTATTATTAGCTAGCACATTATCTATCCAAATGAAGCGTCAACATCTTTATATCCCTTATCTTTTTAAGCCCTACGCCCCATAGTTACTGTTGCTACATCAAGCTTCTCACACAGCACGTTTACTACTCAGAATTGATTGAATAGTGGCAGGCAAAAACTGGCTTCCTATTGTAGCTGCTGACTGTCGGTTTTCAGCTGTAACAAGCTAGCTAATAAAGCTAACAATAGTGTTCTGAAAAGGCTGAAAATGCTGTCTCTGACTTTTTAATGTTTCCAGCTGACTTTTTTTAAAAGTTGCACTAAATGGCTACATAAATAAGACTGTGTCTCTTAAGAAACAGTACTGTTTTTGTATATAAGTGTATTTCTTGTTGCTCCAAGTATCAAAATAATGAAAACGTAAAATGTATCATCATACTTTTATTTCACTGTTACAAAACCCTGTTAAGCTGTTCAGCAAAAGTTGAGCTCAGCCATGCAGATGACATACATTTCAATTTAGATAAGTTATAGTTGTGAGCTTTTATGTTGAATGCCACATTTTATTTCCTTTGTTACTAAAGGAACATTTTTCTTTTCAGGGAGTTGACGATGAGAAGAGAGTTGTTTACAACACAGTGGGTCCGAATGTCTGTATGGGAGACCATAAGGTAACAGTTTAAACAGCATGTCTATTGTGCAGGCAAACTGACGATGTAGAGTAACTCTGGTGTGTTTTTCTTGTAGCCGGTGTACTTGTTCTTCTCACTGAAGACAAATGACCATTGACTTGGATCCTTCTCAATGGTAAGAGCATGTGCCAGTGAGTGTGTTCATACTGTACAGCATGTCGAAGTGTATGTGTTTCTATGTGGTGATTCCAGAGGGGGGGATTTAGTGTGTGAGAGCGATCACAGTAATCGTGCTCAGGTCCCCAGAGAGCCATAACCCAGACTGGCCCATTGGAGTCGGGATATGAACTAAGATGAAGTGCCTGCGGGACACGAGCGCTCCTTTGTGTCCAGCGCAGTAGGACCACAGGCGATCAGCACCTTTCACTGATCTATGTCTATCGAATCCTCTCCACTGTCACTGTGGCTACACACTTAGTGCATTGCTCGTCCGCTTTTCATTAATTACCATCTGGATGGTCGGCCGGAGAGAAATGAATTGTGCCGGACAGCGTATTGGCATTTTTACGGCCATGATTTTCGTTGTCTTGCCGTTTGAATTTGTCTTTTAAGGGATGGACTGCTTTTTCATGAGTGTCCTTTTACAAGGGGGCTGCAAAATAATGAGTCCATGCAATGAAGGGACTTAGAAGATGCTGCAACCAGCTCGCTTTTTCCTTTGGTGTTTGACATTTTGAGACACAGAACAAGCTCATTCCAGTACAGCAGTATTTCTGTATTTCACAGGCTAGGTTTTACAATTAAAGGTCTTAAATGTGATATACAATGCTTACAATGTAAAACATTTTACATCTTAAACCTTAATTAAATAGAGGAGTTATACAACAGATTAATTTGTGATCACATGGGATTAGTTAGGCTCATTTCCAAAGGGTAGTGCTTTGAATGGCTTTCATTGGGCTCTGGCTTGGTGTCAATAATCATATAACAGGGTTGACTCATTCATAATCCCGTCAACATTATACTATGTCCCACCCACTGCATTCTGCACCTGCACTGGTTAAATGGAATCCAAGCACTATTATCATTCCTGTAATTTGGTTTCTGTTGGCGCATTATGAGATGTAAGATTTGTGTGTGTGTGTGTGTGTGTGTGTGTGTGTGTGTGTGTGTGTGTGTGTGTGTGTGTGTGTGTGTGTGTGTGTGTGTGTGTGTGTGTGTGTGTGTGTGTGTGTGTGTGTGTGTGTGTGTGTGTGTGTGTGTGTCTATAACGGCACCATCCTCACAGCTCTGCCACAGTATCGGTACCAGAGGATAATCAGCATGGTGGTTACCCGGCACAAACCCATCTATCCAGCCAGCAGCGGGTCTCGATTCAGCTAGTACCCGCTGTTAAAACCCCGTCCTCACATCCCCGGTGTCTCACGTATGACTGTCTCACTGCCACATTCTGCCGACCGCAGCCTGAGTGATACGAGCACTGATTTATCAGCAGCTTTTATTGATTTCTGGGGCAGTTTTCCAGATTATCTACTCACCCTTAGATCTTAAATCCTGTTACCTGAGAGCTCAGCAAGGATGTTCTCTCTACTCCTGCCTGCATCCATGGAGACGAAGAAATCATGTAAAGACTGAAGTGTGTCACCGTGCACCAGCCCCTTTACATGGAAACGTACGCAAACCAGTTTGTAGTTGTTGCATTTCTTTTTCAATATGTGTCAGACAAACCCTACCACAAATGTGCTCATTCCTTATCAGCCCCAAAATATTTTCAGTCAGACCATTTTGTTCCATCTGGATTGAATAGCCTCCACTTAAATAAGAAGTTTAATTCAGCAAATCAGAATCCAGTATCATGACACTGCTGTAAATAACGCTAAACATTACGAACAACTTTATTATATGCCACTGATATTGATCAAAACAAAAAAATATATAAGATCTCTAATACCAAGAATTAGACAAGTCCTACTGACTATGTGCGTATACTTTTAGGATTGTAGAAAAATCCTACAACAATTGTAGATTGTTGTAGGATGTTATTCCCCAGAGGAAACACGCTGAGTAATGCTGCGACGCCAGTTTGTTTTCGACATAACCAGATGCCTTCTAAAGATAAAACAACATATTGCACGTACTTGTACCTACTGTACTTTCTCACAGCGGCTTTATTTACATCACATCTCTTGATTACATACCAAAATGACTTACTTACACGTACAAAATATGTGAAAAAATGTCAATAGACAGTGGACAAAAGGCCGATAACATTTTATAAAGCAACAACAAACCGCCTACAGCTGTTTTGTCTGTTTATGAATACAGCGTAGGAGCCACATTTTTTAGTATAACACAGCAGCAGAAAGGTTCACCCTGTTGAAGTAAAAATACCGTTCTTTTGCTTTTATTCTTATGTACCAACTGTATGTCAATACCAAGTGCTTTATTCCACAACCTGTAACTCAACAGTTCTGAATTTTAGCCGTCCCCACTTAGAGAAAGTTTTCTTTACAGTTAGTCTAAAATCTTTTCCACCCTGTTCTGGTTCTCATTTACTTTATTTTATTAGCAAAGTAATGATACTGTAGATACTGTACTCCTAACTGTACTTTATGGGTATGGATGTTTCCATCACACAGCTTCACTTGAACTTCACAAAATGCTTGCATATACAGTACCAGTCAAAAGTTTGGACACACCTTCTCATTAAACTACTTTGAAGAATCTAAAATATAAAACACATTCTGGTTTGTTGAGCATTTGTTTGTTTACCACATAATTCCATATGTGTTCCCTCATAGTTTGGATGTTTTCAATATTAATCTACAATGTAGAAAAAAATAAAAATAAAAATAAAGAAAAACCATTGAATGAGAAGGGGTGTCCAAACTTTTGACTGGTACTGTATACAGTTCATGTGTGCACCCACAGTCAACACAGAAGGCACTGTTTGCTTTTGAATTGTTTTTTGTCTCATATTGTTTTGTTGATACATAGTCTAATACTGTAGCACCTGTGCTGTATAATATCTTTGATGTGTTAATTATTGGTCAGATTTGTGACTGTGCACCAGCCCCTTTACATGGATGTGTATGCAAACCATTCTTTCTTTTTCCTTATTGTAGTTGTTGCATTATTTTTTTTAAATTAGCCTTTTTCTGACAGGCAGTTTCAGACAAACCCCACCACAAATATACTCATTCCTTATTGGCCCTAAATATTTTATTAAACTTCTTCAGTCAGTCAGACCATTTTGTACCAACTGGACTGCATAGCCTCCACTCAAGAGGTTTTAAATTAGCAGTTTAATTCAGTCAATCAGAATCCAGTGTCATGAAACTGCTGTAAATAATGTTTAACCAAACATTACGAACAACATTATTATAAGCCACATATAATAATGGAAACTAAAAAATGTATAGGATCTCCAATATCAAGGATAGGGCCAGTTTTTATGACTGTGTTTTTATTTCTGAGATTTATTTTGTTTAAGTTGTTTACTATCACTGTAAACAAGATTATATTCCACAGGGGAAACATTGTTGAGGAATGCTGCTATACCAGTTTGCTGTCGACCCTACAGTTCGGCCAGATGCCCTCTATACATAATACATTTTTTTTAAAACATCTCTCGATAACATAATAAAATAACCTACAGAATTGATTTTGTTAAATGTACAGTATATGATGTGGAAATGACACTAGACAGTGGACCAACAAAAACAAAAAGGAAAAAGGCCAGGTACATTAAAAAGCAACAACAAACCGCCTACAGCAGTTTTGTCTGTTTATGAATACAGCGTAGGAGCCCAGTTTTTAATAAAACACGGCAGCAGAGTGTTTCACCCTGTTGAAGTTAAAGTTACTTTTTCTTTTGGTTTTGCTTTTATTCTCATATGCTAACTGTATGTCAATACCAAGTGCTTTATTCCACAAACTAAAACTCAACAGTTCTAAATTTTTCAGATTTTAGCCATCTTCACTTAGAGAATGTTTTCTTTACAGTTAGTCTAAAATCTTTTCCACCCTGTTCTGGTTGGCATCGACGCCATTTAATTAGCAAAATAATGATACTGTAGACCTCACATGATTACTCCTAACTGTACTTTATTGCGTGATGTTTCCATCACGCAGCTTCACCTGAACTTCACAAAGGCTGCATATATACAGTTTATACACGTGTGCACCCACAGTCAACACAGAAAGCACTGTTTGCTTTTGAATTGTTTTTTTTTGTTCATTTTGTTTTGTTGATTCATAGTCTAATACTGTAGCAACTGTGCTGTATAATATCTTTGATGTGTGAATTTTTAGATTGTTTTCAGATCTGGCTTAAATAATGACTAATTTAAAAAATGTAAAATATGATTGTGGTTTGTTACTTCCATACATTTTCTAATCTATTAGATGGAGCCAATTCCAGCTGACATGTATTTTAATTTTGGCATTATTTGTGAAACTTCTTTTGTCCTACACATGTTGGTGGAACAGCGCGCTCTCTATATTCAAACAAAAACACTTTTAATGCATAAATTCACAGATATTATTATGAAGATTGGACTGTCTGTCATGTATGCACAGTGGGACTGAAGCCTCACCATAACAAGATTAAGTGGTAAGAATCAGTGATGTTTGTGTGGATGGAAGAGTTTTTTCAGTAATAAACTTGTAGCAGTTCAGTGTTGTTCATGGGAGTGGAGTGAATTAAAAGGCCAGTATTACCTTTAGATTAACTCTGGTCAAACACTACATTGTCATATTTCAGTTTTGTAAATAAAATATTATCTTCATTAATCTGTCCCACTGTTGTTTATTGGCTTCACCAGCAGTGTATATGCAAGACATGTTGCAACACATGGCAGGGATTTTGGAACTGACAGCTTTGGCTCTTTGGAACAACCCTAATAGATGCTCTACAGTTAATATGAGTCACACCTCTTTGGGAAATGTTACTTAAAAGACAAGATCATAGAACCTATTAACCTAGTGAAGCTGCTAAACCTGAATGGTTGGGTAATGTTTTGCTTGTCCCAGTTTGTCCATGCTGGGCTTTATCTGTTACTGAGAAAAGAGGCTTGGATCTTGACGAGTGTCCTTAAGTGAAACAAAGATGATTATATCTAGTTGTTACATGTTCATGTCATTTTGACATGAGATTGCAAAAACTCAATCATGTTGACTTTTGCATCAGATTTATTCAACATGGACATTGACCCCGAGTGAACTCTATTTGTCTGTGTTGAGCATCCATTTTCCATAGAATTCAACCAGGAGTTAAGCTGCACTTATTTTGTGGCAGAAGAAAAATGGCATATAAAACAGAGGAGGTGTTAAGTCTGCCGTCTAAAGCTGGAATGAGATGGCTATTTAGGACATTTTGCTCGGAGTGAAAGTCTTCAAGAGTCTACAAATCAAGAGACTTATTCTATCCTTTATTAGATTTCCTGTTTTGGTAGGTTCAGTAGTCAGTAGCAGCAGGTTGTCGGGAGACTAAAACATGGATTGCCTTCCGAAAATTCATAAATCACAAACATTTTATAATGCTTGATCAATTTTAAATATTTGTATTATCATAGCTCCAATGTGGACTTGAGCAACATTTACATAATGCCCAAATTTGCAATGTATGATACTAACAGAAGTCTTTTAATATATTTGATGTGAGCAATTAAAGAAAAATTGTCTTCAACAGAATCATCTGGCCAGATGTCAGAACAATGCGGAGGCTTAACCCACTGGGCCTCTATGGTGAATGAGCAGGACTGTTGGTATTGATTTTATCTTGATGTGGGTTGTGGGGGTCATTGTCTTCAATTAAGCCGCACCACACTGGTAAATCACACAGGGTTTGACCTTTAGCCTTTTGCACCTGTCTTCAGCGTTTGTGCCTTTTTGCTTGCAGTTTCATTCTAACTGTCACTTGACAGAAAATAAACTGGTGGAACTTGAGCCATTGCTCAAGCCTGATAAATGATTCACATAATTTATTGTACAGCATTGCTAATATTTAGACAATGTATTTAACTATTAAATATACGATAACGAAAGACAAAGCTGTCAACTTGCAGTTATTTTAGTCAACATTCAATTTAAGCATTTTGCAGAATAAGAAATCATAATAATATAATATGGAATAAATAACATGTGGGCTCAGCCATGAATGCATATAGCCCACATTATCACAGAATGTCTCATTTAGTTCATTTTTTTTTATCTTAGATTCAATTCTTCTATTAAATTCGTTTTAAAAGCTAATTCCTTTTAAATAGTTCAAAAAATTACTTTACCTGCCGATTTATCCGTTTTTCCATTTAAAATGTATTTTCTGAAGCTTTGATTGACAGGCAAAGGATATTTTCCACCTATTCTTGTTGATTTTTCTTCTATAGTGGGCCTTAAAACATTTGCATTTATTCTGGGTTATTTAAGCTGTTTCAACATGGCACTTTCTGTGGTTTCCTTTTGAAAATTCAAATAATCACAAAATAATAAATACTCTTAACTGTTCGAAGAGAGAACAAATGAAAACTTCAGGTTACTGTTTTTTATTAGTATTATTACCGATAGCATCATGCAGTTTTTATAATATTATTCTCATAGATCTTTACAAAATGGTGTATATATCATAACCCCCCCTACATAGTGTAACATTTAACAGGCCAGAGACACAGTAACATATAAAAGTAAACGTCTTTTTAGCTTAATCTTTACAGCCTGTTTGTCTACTGAAACACTTGATACTCTTTTGTTGGATGACCACAAATGACCTTATTCTGAACATGCTTAAATTCAGCTTTGTACTCAAAACAAAACCAGTGACTCTCGTTGCAGCATGCAAGTCTGCTGAGGAGCAGCAGTGTGTCAGACGTGAGGCCCGAGGCGGAGGACGGAGAAAGCCCTGCGATGTTTGCGCAGCAGCAGCCGGATCTTGTCGTCGTCAGAGTCGGGGTCCAGAGGCTTGTTGTACTCCTCGTCCTCCACCTCGTTCTCCGAGGCCTCGCCGCTCTGCCCTGCGAGGCTGGCCTGCGTGGAGCTCGGCTCCGACGCGCTCTTCTTCCTCCACTTGGTGCGTCGGTTCTGAAACCAGACCTAAACACAACACAGAGGGGGGGACAGGAATGCTGCCTGAAATGTGCTTCTTGTTTACAAGCATGTTCAGATCACCCCACTGATGCCCATTTCTGCATGATGGTTAGTAGATATCTGTCTGTGTCACTGTGTCCTTCTGACGTGATGACGGCACAGATTAAAGGTCTCAGGCTTTTTTTGGCACTTATGGGGAAAAAAACTAATATATAAAGGAAAACATAAAACCAGTGGAGCAATATGTTTTTATACATATAAGATGTAAGGCTAACCCGAACCTCACACAAAAGCATCATTTCAAAAGTTTAAATGTAAATGTACTGTAATCTTTACCTTGACTTGGGATTCAGTCATGCCCAGAGAATAAGCCAGTCTCGCTCTCTCAGGCCCGGCCAAGTACTTTGTCTGCTCGAATGTTTTCTCCAGAGCAAATATCTGATGTCCACTAAATGTTGGTCTGGTGTGTTTCTTCCTGCCTGTCATCTCCCCCAAAGGACCATTACCTGAAAATATTAAGGGAGAAAAACAATGGTCAAGAAAAAGCACTGCGGCATTTAGATTTTTCATTTACCCACTGAAATACTTTGGATAGGACATTAGTGTTCTCTGCATAGCCAGAAAAGCTAATTATAACATATTTGTGTTCTTACAGTTTCATACTTTTTCATACTGTTTTTTAAATCATGTTTACCCCCTTATTAGAAACTCTTTGTTTGAATATAGATAGAATTTTGTAGACGTTAAATATCACCAATAAAATGTAGCATCATTGTTTTTAGATATTTGATTTGACGATTGAAATGCCACACACCATTATAAATCCCTCTAAATCAATGTTTTTGTATTTTTTTTCTTAGATTAAACCCATAAGAAATAACTTTTAAAATGTACACTTAAACATTTAAAATAACACTTTGAATATTATCGTATATATTCTAAGCATTATTTGGTTTTCAAAACAATACAAACTTCAAATTAGTACAATTTACATCCTACTTGATTGTTGTATATGCTGTATATTTCTGTATCTTTTCTCATTATTTTGAATTTGTCATCTTGAGTAAAGACAATAGACACTCTGCCAACACAAGGTAACACATCTGGTTGATTCCTCAGAGGCGGAAACAAGGAAGTTGTAAAGTGTTGGATGTTGAGTCCATGCTGCAGTACTGACACTCACTGTTTGTGCACTGCTGCCTCCCTCCTCTCCAGTCACAGCCGCTCTCCGCCCAGCAGCTCACACTCCGACCCTTCATGGGGCACTCGGCGCCGGGCTTGGAGAAGCCGCCCAGGGAGGGGTTGTAGTCTCGGTTATAGTACATGGACGTGCTGGTGACGGAGGGGCTGAACCCCCCCATGGTGGAGTATCCGGACAGCAGGGTGGTGGTGCCCGTGGACCCCATCCCCATCATGGAGCGGCTCAGGATGTCGCTGATGCCGTGAGGCGTCCCCGCCTGCAGCTGACTGTTTAGGCCCGGGTTGAGCTTGTAGAATGAGTTGGGCACTGAGTACTGGCAAACTGGGGCCTTGAGCTCCGAGGGGAATTGATTCAGGCTGTTGTTGAACAGAAAAGACCCCTGGATGTTTGGATCCATGGGAAGCACTGTAACTCTCTCTCCAGGTCTCAGTAACACATCCAATAAGATCCAGGCATAAACAGACCGCTGATGGGCCCACAAGGAGTTCTCTCACCCACAGCCGATGTCTTGGATCTGGGATCACACTCGCCGTCCCCAGATAGTCAGATATTTAAGAACGCTAATAGCAATCTGAACAAAGTCCCTGGTGTTTGCCTAAGTTGCTACCACATCAGAAAAGGCAGATACACTCTTCACTCTCGCCCTTCACCTCTTCTCAGCCACAGTGTGGTCTGTGATAATCCCATATCTGATGTCTCAGACGAGCCCCGCGGTCACTGATTTTTAGTGTTCTCCTAAAGACACATGCCTCCTGCCGGCTCTCTCCTCAGAGGTCATAAATAAGCAGTATCTGGAAATGGAGTGGCACCTTGATAAAGATAGGCCACATTAGAATGCAGCCTGGGATTGGCCTGGGTCTCACAGCTTTAATGCCTCTCCATTGGCTCCTCGCTGAGAGCCAAGCCTTTTATTGGAAGGCAGCAGATTAATAGTGTTTTGAACAGGTGGAGTGGGAACAAGTTGATTTTTTGATGGCCTGCCATGTCTGACCAAGTGTGGTGGAGCAGAGGCAGCTGAGCCTGGAGTACACAGGGGGGGGGGGGGGTTGTATTGTTGTATTGCACATAACATATCCATAACCCAAATGTAACAAAATCTACATATGTACCACTTCATGTCAGTTAAAGCACCATTATATTAAAGTGTGATCTGTATGTTCTTTCTCCTAATATGCAGTGCTTTAGATATATATTCAGAAAACTCAAAGAAATGGTCAAAAAGTTGTAAAAAATATCAAATCTAAATCTCGAAACCTGGCATTACCTCATTCAGTTCCCAATATTCACAACCTCGCTCATCCTAATCTTCCAGTTTCAATAGTGTCAACATACCACATTTTATCCTTTGAATGGACATGTAAGAGTGTAAAAGTGTATTATTAATGTATAAAGGTATTATCTATATTATTAAGGACAATTAATACCTGATATGAGGTTGGTATTGGGCCACACCAAGTATTTAAATCAAGCCCCCATCTTGATTTATTTATGTGACTATCAACCAGCATTACATATGAAAACACAAGGTGAGGTTTTATTGGGCTCAATTACATTTTACACATTGTTGTGTTTTAGTATGCCTTGCTTTGAACTTTATTGGCAATTTAAGTCATACAAATGTTAATATTAGATGACTTAATGTTATGCTTTATGAATTGGGGTAGGTACATTTATGAGTTTTTGTAGTTTGAGCAGTAACGTTTGACATATTTTAACCACAGGATTTGTAGAGAATGTTATTTTCTGATGTAATAAATATAAATTGTGAAGAAATGTATATTAATTAATTAATGTAATTAAACATGTTTCCCATATTTCTGTAGGCTTGTTACATCTGAAACACGTTAAAAGACAACTACATCTGATGAAGCGTTTTAGATGTGGCCTGCAGTGTCTGTCAGTTGACAGGATCTGGAGATTTCTGGAGAAGTCATGTGATTGACGGTCATAGTGAGAGGAGAGCTAGTAACTTTCCAAGAGTGATGACATCAGAGTGGATTTCCTCATCAGGATATGCGGTTGTGACTGCCAACCAATGAAGACGAAAGAAATGACGAGGTGTGTGTCCTGTAGAGGGCGACAGAGCTGTGCACACTCTGGTGTATGATTAACCAGCAACAACCCATGGCATGTTGAAGTATGGAGCTTTGCATGCTCTCATCAGTTAACATTGTTTGTGTTTCCTAAAAATCCACTGAGTCAGTAAGGGGAGTGGTATCCAAAACTTTGGTGGTATTTTCCATGAAACTTTGAAAATAGGGGACTTTTCCGTTGTATTTTCCTAAAAGATGTCATATTGCAATATATGTCCTGCTGTCTGGGTCTGATAAAAAATTGCAATATCGGGCTTAGGACACTCAAATATTAGATTCATGTGAATAGAAACTGATAATCATCAATGAAATATTAGATCCATTTTACAGTAAACACAAGCAAGTACAGTTAATTGAGTTTCTAAACTTTGGTTCCACCCTGACTCCTCCTCTTTCACTTTCCATGTGATGCAGGGGGAATGTTTGTGTTTGGAAGACTTGCATGCACTGCATTTAAAAGGAAGCAAACACTCCGACTTAATGACAATTTCATGAAGATACAGACAAGAGCACATCTTCTATCAAGACACAGAGTAAAGTTCTGTCTGCCTCTTCAAGATGGTGAAGGAAAGTGAAATCGGGAACTCTGGTGAGATATTTGTTCTTGGTCTTTACAGTGACTTATATATAATTTACAATACTGCTTTAATGTCAATAAGATCCTTTGTTATAAACAAACTTTGTCAAGTTAGATTTAAGTAGTCCAAATTAATACAAAGTCAGTTTTATATTATTACTTTAATCTAATACCAAAAATAAGTAAATATTCATCATTTTAAATTTGAAAATTATACTTTTATAGCTTTTACTATAATTTTGCATGACAAAAGTATACGACTTTAGTTTGAAATTAGTTCTTATAGCTCTTTTTTAATTATTCATAGGTGCATCATGAAAATATCCTATTCTCCAGTTTTTTAAGAGGCTACTGAAAGTCACTACTTCCTCCGTTCAAGTGATTATTGGTGTTAAAAATCTAGTTAGGTTAGATGCAGTTGCACGTTGGTCTTTTTTTTATCAGTTGAGTGGAGTAAAACAGAGGATTAGCAAACAAGATAGAAGACTTGGAAAAGCCACACGTGGGAATTAAGGATTTATATCCTATGCTGTAAAGTGTGAAATAAAGGAGATGACTAGAAACTACCTGTTTTACTGGAAATGCTCAGCTTGTCACCAGTGAGTGAAATGCTTTACATGCAGTACGTTGTTGCTTAATGCTACACCTGCATTAGTCATATCTGCAAGAAACTTTCCATGCTAGTTGGTTATCACGTACTGCAACTCGTCCTCTGTCAAATTAACTGAAGTTATGATTCGTTACAGTCTTCACTTCCAAGTATTCATCTTTATGTGAATGACACATCTTTCTCTAAAATGAAAGCATGTGTGTGTGTTACTTTCATAATTACTTTTTTTTACGGTTTTATAGGTTGTAAAATGTAATTCAGAAACAACTTAATCGCTGTAATAACGTGAATGATTAACTAACATCCTGTTAGAATAAAGAGAAGATATTGGCATTGTGACCATAATGTCATCTCAATGACAAAGATACGGTGTTATGGTGTTAGGACTACTCTTAATTATGAGAAATAATGTCACTTATTCATAACAGACTGACGAGAGGAAAAGTCTTCCTGCTATTGTTCACTCCTGACAGTTCATAATTCTGCACAAAATGTACAGTAGTTTATTGTTTATTGCTCTGCATTCAGGTAGTAAACAGAGAATTTCCCAGCTTGTTGTCACACACATTGCTGTGATTACAGTGCAGATGTAATCTACATGATTGGACATCTAGATTCATAACCGTGTTTTTGCTCCTTTGCAGTTGTTGGGTCAGAGACATCGCACAGATGTGGCAGGTCCTGCCTCGGTCCTCTGACCTTCCACCCTCTGGCTGTGGGAGACAAGGTCAGCCTGAGCCAAGGGGGTCGGCTCGCAGAGAGGACGGGGGCCACGTTCAAGAACGGCCTGGTGTTCAGCAGCCGCCCGGCGAAGATCCAGGAGAGGATTCGTCTGAGGGTTGAGAAAGATTCGTTAAACTGGCAAGGAGCTCTGCGTGTGGGCTTCACCAACGTGCCGCCCTTGGACAGATCTCTGCCTCTGCCCATCATGGCCATCCCCAACCTCACTGACGTCCAAGGGCACTGGGCCGCCCCGGTGCCTGAATCCCACTGCCAAACTGGTTCAGAGCTGGAGTTCTGGCTCTCCAATGGAGGCTCCTTATACGTCACAAGCGGCAACATCAAGCAGCACAAGCTACTGACAGGAGTGGACCTCAGCCAGCCGCTCTGGGCGATGATAGACATCTATGGACAGACATGTGCCATTTCCCTCCTGGGTATGTTTACTATAAACAACAAAGGTGTATTGTTTGCTGTTCAGCCTGTTTTTCTTGTTCTTATTTCTTTCCAATGCACTGACGAGGCTATGTTCAATTTAACTGGTTTTAAAAGATGAAATAATTTAATACTTTGTGCTGCAGGCTCAGAGAAAAGGGAGCTGCTTTACACCAGACGGTCCTGTCCCGCACCTGAACACCTCACCTCACCTGATGCTGACAGCCACAACAGTTTAATTCCTGTCTCGAGTCTCCTCGGAAACAGTGATGAATGCATCTCCTGTCTTGACATGACAGCCCCAGCAGGTGAGAAAGAGTTCCAACCAAACACTTCCTGATTTAAATGTTTTGCCCATTTTAAACCAGACAGAACCAATCCCTGATGTCAGTCTTGTAATTGTGATTCCTCTGATTTGATTGCAGGTAAAGGCAGCGTAATGGGCTGTGTGGTGTGCATGGAAAAGGAGGCCAGAATCACGTTGCCTTGCGGCCACCAGTGTTTATGTAAGCAGTGCGCCGCAAAAGTCCTACAAGAGTTTGGCACCTGCCCGCTGTGCCGACACAGGATCAGCACTCCATCAGTGGACAGGTTGTGAGGCGTGTCTCTGGGCTGATGTAAGCTCCAAGAAAGCAGGAAGAAAACACCAAATACAAGCTACTGAGTGACTGTGAGAAAGAAAACACTTTGAGTAGCATCTACTTAATTTAGACTTGTAGCCGGACCGATCGAAGCCCATCCAGGAACCTTGGTCACGTCATTCAACTCTCTCGTCCTTCATATGTAAATGTTGTACAGCATGTGTCAGATAAGATGTGATGAGATGTTAAGGTAAATATATGAGGTGTGAAAGAATGTGGGAAACTTCACTGAATAACTGCACTTTTATTGTGATTGTTAAATAAGGATAAAGGCAAGCATGTAACCTTACGGTGAAGACAGTCAATGACAAATCATTTTTTGCTCTCAGTTCAGCACAAAGTGTTTTGTCATATATATATATTATATATATATTGTTTTTCGCCACCTTGATGTTGTAAATCTGGAATAAATCTCAAATTTTGTAAAAAGAAAAATAATATTAATTCATATTTTTATATAATTTCATTGTCAAAATATGACTATATCAATAAAATGTTTTATTTCTATCACAAAATTGTCTTTTCTATTCTTTTTTTCAAACTTCTTGTTATGATAATTAAGTTGACCTTGACTACAGATTGTTTTGTCAATAATTAACTGTTGAGCTCAAAATAAGAGCATTTTTTCAAATAAGGGCACATTATTTACGTTGCAAAGAAATATTTATGCATACACTGTTCACCTTGATAATTATTACCAGATGACAAATGTAGCATATCTTCAATAGGTTCATCAAATGTGAAAGCGCAACAAGCTGTCAAGTTTCATTATTACTTGATAAAGCCGTAAAATCCAAATAAACTTTTTCATTGCAGCAAATAATTAACAAAGCCGGTTGAAATCCAAACTAATTACAAGTAAAGTGTTTGAGGTTGACCTTCAGGATCAAATGTGACTGATACTGTTATATCAATTGTTTTTCCTCTGTTACGTATCTTCTGTTAATCTTTTTTTCTTTCTTTTGACAGTTTTGATTTTATGCCCCGTCCTGATTAACCCTGCTGTCTCAGCACTTACGCATACACCGTTCACATTGAAAACTATTATTATTTGCATAAACTATGTTGCATATCTTCAATAGGTTCCTCAAATGTGAAAGTGCAACAAGCTGTCAAGTTTTGATATCACTTGATATAGCCGTAAAATCAAAATAGCTTTTTCATTGCATCAAAGCAAATAATTAACTAACCCAGTTGAAATAAAAACAAATAACAAGTAAGCTGTATGAGTTTTTTGAGCCGAATACAGCTATCATGGGGCGAAGGCAGGGTTCACCCTGGACAGGTTGCCAGATTACCGCAGGGCTGACACACGTATATAGACAGACAACCATACACGCTCACATCCACACCTACGGGTAATTTAGAGTCTTCAGTTAACCTAAGCTGCATGTCTTTGGACTGTGGGAGGAAGTCGGGGAACCCGGAGAGAACCCACGCTGACACAGGGAGAACGTGCAAACTCCACACAGAAGGCCTGTATAGCCCGAGAATTGAACCCCGGCCCCTCTTGCTGTGAGGCAACAGTGGTAGCCACTGCACCACCGTGCAGCCCACTGTTCACATTGAGAATCATTATTATTTGCATAAATGATTTAGTATATCTTCAGTAGGTTCCTCAAATGTGAAAGTGCAACAAGCTGTCAAGTTTCATTATTACTTGATATAGCCGTAAAATCTAAATAAACTTTTAGATAGCAGCAAATAATTAACTAACCCGGTTGAAATAAAAACTAATAACAAGTAAGCTGTATGAGTTTGACCTGGAGGATCAAATGTTACTGATACTGTCAAATCAAATGTTTTTCCTCTGACACGTGTCTTCTGTACATGGGTCTTGTTTCCTTTGCCAGTTTTGATCTTTCTGTCCCTCGTTAACCCTGCTGTCACCAGACTTCCTGCTCACCTGTTCTCACTCTTTTAATTAGTCTGTCTTTACATAAACCACCCCAACTTTTTTGTGCTTTCTTGGTTTGTCTTCCTTTCTGTTTGTGCGTTACTTTGATTTGTTACCCGTCTACCTTTTGGACTCAAAACCTGAAAGCCATGTTCAACAAATCACTGCATTATTTCTGCTACCTCCTCCACTGGAATCTGTGTTTGGGTTCTTCCACTGCTGCCTGCTCTCCAAATTGACAGATGATGCAAGTAATTAGCACCGTCAGCACTGAATGTGTGGTCACCTATTCAAAAGTTAAATCAGGAAGACTGTATTCTTCATCCCTGCTGTATTTATTTCCCCTCTCTTTTGATGCTTTCAACTCACTCAGCTGATTGAGGGAGTACACTCTCCAGTTACACCTGATTTTAGCCACAATATCATGTCCTTGCTGTCAAATTTGGATACAGTGCCTTTCTTTTCTGTTATTTATTCAAGCCTCAGATCCACACAATCCTCCTACACCCGAGTCTCCTCCTAGTTTAACTCCAGTCTTCCCAGTCGGTGTTTCTGAGCTCATCTGAAGTTCTTCATATCACATCTGTCCAGCTCTTCCGCATTGCTTTTCGACCCGTCACTGCCACCAGTGTCTAGACTCCATCATGACTTCACTTACCGTTTAAAACATTCATGTCAGAATGAGAAGAGATGATTTATACCAGATTTATCTATAAACTTAATTCCATCAGTAGTGCCTATGATGATTTCACAATGAGGTCAAATTGGGACAAGCGTCATATTTCTTTATTTCTCTTTTTTTTCACTTTGTCAAAAAGATGAATTGACTAACTCTTTAATCCTCTTAAGCCAACAATTCAGGTTAAAGGTCATTAATGTTGGATCTCGCCTGTTTGACGTACAGATTCCTTTGCATATGTAATCTTCCTGATAGGGCTAAAAAACAATCTCCAATGCAAACACAGGGTTTGTCTTCCATTTAACGTGACCCTCATTGTTTGCATGTAAAGGATATTCCTTCCAATAACGTATTTTGTTAACACGTGCGCAGCCATCTTCTAATGTTCATGAGACGTACACAGGTTTCAGTCATGTATCCCCTTTGTGGTCATGGAAATCCCAACATATTACATTCAGTGTCAAGTGTCAGCATAAAATTACAAAGAGAAAATCATTCTGTTGTAGGGAAACTAAGATTGTTTTGCACCTTGCTCTCAGGTAATAAAAACATTTAGTGCCACTGTTTTGATTTTATTGTGACATGAACATATTGTTTTGCAGATATGATCTAAATGATTGGCACAACAAGATTGAGAACAAATAGGGGAGGTCACATTTTTACACAAATGGAAGCATTTTGGTTTTATAACATCTCTTTGCTAATGTGTTGTTGGTGATGCTGTTATGTATTTATTATTTAATTCAATACCATGAAATGATACATTTTTCCTCTTGCATATTTTAATGCATTGTACTTAGGCTACTATAATAAATCTTAACACAGTGTAAATATTCCACTTTTATTATATGTGATGATATTGTGTCTATGATATCATCGATTAAGTGCAAGTTAAGATTTTTTTGAATTAGGTATCAAATCACATTCTGAGTGTTGAATGATATTTTGTGCTTTGACACTATTTCCACAGATGGACTGTTGCATGCATTGCACTCTGGCGACATCTGTCTGTATTCATCTGTCCCCTTTTTCAAAGTATAAACTTTGAAAAAGGGGACTTTTCCAGTGTATTTTCCTAAAAGATGTCATATTGCATTATAATTCCAGCTGATTCAAGACACAGAGTAAAGTTCTGTCTGCCTCTTCAAGATGGTGAAGGAAAGTGAAATCGGGAACTCTGGTGAGATATATATATATTTTTTTTTAAACATATATTTATTGGTTTTATACATTTAACACAATTTACATACATAAATGACCTTCCCCCAACCTGAACATATGGCAGTATATAAAATAACAATAAATAATACAAAATACACTTGGAAATAAATAATGGCTAAATTATGAGGGACCAAGATTAACAATGAAAATATGAATTTAGTTGAAATAAATAAATAAATGAAAATAACGTAAATAATATACAGTCACAAACATGGAGCAGAGTACAGCACACATTCCTCCCATCAGATTAGTAACTTCACATTTCCAATGCCTCTTCAATGTCACAATTTTTAACAAATTCCAAAAACATCTCCCAGATATTGTAAAACTGAGAAGCTTTCTTCCTAACTATATACGTTAGTTTCTCAAAAGCCAAACCTGATGTTAAGTTTTTCAGCCAGTGGCCTAGAGAGGGGCAACGAACATTCTTCCAACGTAGAGCGATTGAGCGCCTGGCCTGTAGTAGACATAGGTCAACCATTTTTCTTTCTCTATTAGAAAGAGAACAATTGACTGGATACATGCTTAATATACAGAGCGTAGGGCTTAGAGGTATTGGAGAAGAGGTCATTTGAGAAATATATTGTATCACCGATCTCCAAAATCTTTGAATCTCCTCACATTCCCACAAACAGTGATATAAAGTCCCTTGATGAATATTACACTTATAGCATCGGTCAGGAATATTAGGATCAAATTTGTTTAACTTCACAGGGGTGATGTACGTTCTCATTATCCAATTATATTGTATTAATCTCAGACGTGTTGTGACAGTTTAACTGAGATGTGGTTTTGTCAGGGGTGCCAGCCAGGTTTCTCTCCTGGCATTTAAGATGCGTCAGTCACAGTTGCTTTTTATGTTAATAATAATTTTATCCTTTTCTCTTTTTATATACCCCACAACCGTCACAAAGGCTGTACATTTAGTTTATATGTACACCCCACACATTGAATGACCCAATTTTACCCGAACAAGAACACAAACACACCAGTTTGGAGAATTTCACAATAGCACTATATTTAAGGTTTACACACACAAGACAAGAACCCTCAAAAAATCCCACAGTCCCCAAAACCCACACACAAAAAAACAATCAAACACAAAAACAAATGCACTCACGAAGTCAGTCAGTCTGATCAGTGGACAGTGGGAAACAGGCAGGGGATCAGGCAGACGGAAACCAGAGGAAGCGGAGGCTAAACTGGTGGTCGGGGACAGAAGGCTGAGTCGTTGACCGGGGCACAGGCAAGGCAGGGAAGTCCAGACAGGCAGGGTCGGCAACGGGAAATCAGTCCACAGGGAATTGCTGGAAGGTCTAGCATGAATACAACAAACGATCTGGCTCTGGTGGTCTCCTCTAAATGCGTTATCTCTCCTGTCATCTCTCTCCAGGTCCTGCTACCTGAATGACACATATACCTTCAGGCAGTCCAGGTTGAATTGCCGCGTAAAACTCTCAGCGAATCAGTGCGTAGTCCACAAAAGTGGGTGTTTCCCAGTGTAACCGGTGGTGAGATCTGGTATCACATCCAGGTTGTCACAGTGTGTGAATGGTTTGTGTATGTACCTTTGAACATATTATACCCCAATCTTCCACTAAAATGTCCTCTTGTAAGTCTTGTATCCACTCCTGTCTCTTACTCTCAGAGTTGTCTTTATGGTTTTCCACCAATATATTATATAATTGAGTAACCAGCCCTTTGCTGAAACAAGTTTTTGTAGAAAATATCTCCAGTGTGGACATTGGAGGTTGTTGCATTGAATTCTTTAAGCATTTCAGAATAAAACTTCTAAGTTGTAAATACTTAAAGAAGTGTTTCTGTGGTACGTCATATTTGCGATATTGCGTCACAGGTGGGAATTAAGGATTTATATCTATGCTGTAAAGTGTGAAATAAAGGAGATGACTAGAAACTACCTGTTTTACTGGAAATGCTCAGCTTGTCACCAGTGAGTGAAATGCTTCACATGCAGTAAGTTGTTGCTTAATGCTACACCTGCATTAGTCATATCTGCAAGAAACTTTCCATGCTAGTTGGTTATCACGTACTGCAACTCGTCCTCTGTCAAATTAACTGAAGTTATGATTCGTTACAGTCTTCACTTCCAAGTATTCATCTTTATGTGAATGGCACATCTTTCTCTAAAATGAAAGCATGTGTGTGTGTTACTTTCATAATTGCTTTCTTTTACGGTTTTATAGGTTGTAAAATCTAATTCAGAAACAACTTAATCGCTGTAATAACGTGAATGATTAACTAACATCCTGTTAGAATAAAGAGAAGATATTGGCATTGTGACCATAATGTCATCTCAATGACAAAGATACGGTGTTATGGTGTTAGGACTACTCTTAATTATGAGAAATAATGTCACTTATTCATAACAGACTGACGAGAGGAAAAGTCTTCCTGCTATTGTTCACTCCTGACAGTTCATGATTCTGCACAAAATGTACAGTAGTTTATTGTTTATTGCTCTGCATTCAGGTAGTAAACAGAGAATTTCCCAGCTTGTTGTCACACACATTGCTGTGATTACAGTGCAGATGTAATCTACATGATTGGACATCTAGATTCATAACCGTGTTTTTGCTCCTTTGCAGTTGTTGGGTCAGAGACATCGCACAGATGTGGCAGGTCCTGCCTCGGTCCTCTGACCTTCCACCCTCTGGCTGTGGGAGACAAGGTCAGCCTGAGCCAAGGGGGTCGGCTCGCAGAGAGGACGGGGGCCACGTTCAAGAACGGCCTGGTATTCAGCAGCCGCCCGGCGAAGATCCAGGAGAGGATTCGTCTGAGGGTTGAGAAAGATTCGTTAAACTGGCAAGGAGCTCTGCGTGTGGGCTTCACCAACGTGCCGCCCTTGGACAGATCTCTGCCTCTGCCCATCATGGCCATCCCCAACCTCACTGACGTCCAAGGGCACTGGGCCGCCCCGGTGCCTGAATCCCACTGCCAAACTGGTTCAGAGCTGGAGTTCTGGCTCTCCAATGGAGGCTCCTTATACGTCACAAGCGGCAACATCAAGCAGCACAAGCTACTGACAGGAGTGGACCTCAGCCAGCCGCACTGGGCGATGATAGACATCTATGGACAGACATGTGCCATTTCCCTCCTGGGTATGTTTACTATAAACAACAAAGGTGTATTGTTTGCTGTTCAGCCTGTTTTTCTTGTTCTTATTTCTTTCCAATGCACTGACGAGGCTATGTTCAATTTAACTGGTTTTAAAAGATGAAATAATTTAATACTTTGTGCTGCAGGCTCAGAGAAAAGGGAGCTGCTTTACACCAGACGGTCCTGTCCCGCACCTGAACACCTCACCTCACCTGATGCTGACAGCCACAACAGTTTAATTCCTGTCTCGAGTCTCCTCGGAAACAGTGATGAATGCATCTCCTGTCTTGACATGACAGCCCCAGCAGGTGAGAAAGAGTTCCAACCAAACACTTCCTGATTTAAATGTTTTGCCCATTTTAAACCAGACAGAACCAATCCCTGATGTCAGTCTTGTAATTGTGATTCCTCTGATTTGATTGCAGGTAAAGGCAGCGTAATGGGCTGTGTGGTGTGCATGGAAAAGGAGGCCAGAATCACGTTGCCTTGCGGCCACCAGTGTTTATGTAAGCAGTGCGCCGCAAAAGTCCTACAAGAGTTTGGCACCTGCCCGCTGTGCCGACACAGGATCAGCACTCCATCAGTGGACAGGTTGTGAGGCGTGTCTCTGGGCTGATGTAAGCTCCAAGAAAGCAGGAAGAAAACACCAAATACAAGCTACTGAGTGACTGTGAGAAAGAAAACACTTTGAGTAGCATCTACTTAATTTAGACTTGTAGCCGGACCGATCGAAGCCCATCCAGGAACCTTGGTCACGTCATTCAACTCTCTCGTCCTTCATATGTAAATGTTGTACAGCATGTGTCAGATAAGATGTGATGAGATGTTAAGGTAAATATATGAGGTGTGAAAGAATGTGGGAAACTTCACTGAATAACTGCACTTTTATTGTGATTGTTAAATAAGGATAAAGGCAAGCATGTAACCTTACGGTGAAGACAGTCAATGACAAATCATTTTTTGCTCTCAGTTCAGCACAAAGTGTTTTGTCATATATATATATTATATATATATTGTTTTTCGCCACCTTGATGTTGTAAATCTGGAATAAATCTCAAATTTTGTAAAAAGAAAAATAATATTAATTCATATTTTTATATAATTTCATTGTCAAAATATGACTATATCAATAAAATGTTTTATTTCTATCACAAAATTGTCTTTTCTATTCTTTTTTTCAAACTTCTTGTTATGATAATTAAGTTGACCTTGACTACAGATTGTTTTGTCAATAATTAACTGTTGAGCTCAAAATAAGAGCATTTTTTCAAATAAGGGCACATTATTTACGTTGCAAAGAAATATTTATGCATACACTGTTCACCTTGATAATTATTACCAGATGACAAATGTAGCATATCTTCAATAGGTTCATCAAATGTGAAAGCGCAACAAGCTGTCAAGTTTCATTATTACTTGATAAAGCCGTAAAATCCAAATAAACTTTTTCATTGCAGCAAATAATTAACAAAGCCGGTTGAAATCCAAACTAATTACAAGTAAAGTGTTTGAGGTTGACCTTCAGGATCAAATGTGACTGATACTGTTATATCAATTGTTTTTCCTCTGTTACGTATCTTCTGTTAATCTTTTTTTCTTTCTTTTGACAGTTTTGATTTTATGCCCCGTCCTGATTAACCCTGCTGTCTCAGCACTTACGCATACACCGTTCACATTGAAAACTATTATTATTTGCATAAACTATGTTGCATATCTTCAATAGGTTCCTCAAATGTGAAAGTGCAACAAGCTGTCAAGTTTTGATATCACTTGATATAGCCGTAAAATCAAAATAGCTTTTTCATTGCATCAAAGCAAATAATTAACTAACCCAGTTGAAATAAAAACAAATAACAAGTAAGCTGTATGAGTTTTTTGAGCCGAATACAGCTATCATGGGGCGAAGGCAGGGTTCACCCTGGACAGGTTGCCAGATTACCGCAGGGCTGACACACGTATATAGACAGACAACCATACACGCTCACATCCACACCTACGGGTAATTTAGAGTCTTCAGTTAACCTAAGCTGCATGTCTTTGGACTGTGGGAGGAAGTCGGGGAACCCGGAGAGAACCCACGCTGACACAGGGAGAACGTGCAAACTCCACACAGAAGGCCTGTATAGCCCGAGAATTGAACCCCGGCCCCTCTTGCTGTGAGGCAACAGTGGTAGCCACTGCACCACCGTGCAGCCCACTGTTCACATTGAGAATCATTATTATTTGCATAAATGATTTAGTATATCTTCAGTAGGTTCCTCAAATGTGAAAGTGCAACAAGCTGTCAAGTTTCATTATTACTTGATATAGCCGTAAAATCTAAATAAACTTTTAGATAGCAGCAAATAATTAACTAACCCGGTTGAAATAAAAACTAATAACAAGTAAGCTGTATGAGTTTGACCTGGAGGATCAAATGTTACTGATACTGTCAAATCAAATGTTTTTCCTCTGACACGTGTCTTCTGTACATGGGTCTTGTTTCCTTTGCCAGTTTTGATCTTTCTGTCCCTCGTTAACCCTGCTGTCACCAGACTTCCTGCTCACCTGTTCTCACTCTTTTAATTAGTCTGTCTTTACATAAACCACCCCAACTTTTTTGTGCTTTCTTGGTTTGTCTTCCTTTCTGTTTGTGCGTTACTTTGATTTGTTACCCGTCTACCTTTTGGACTCAAAACCTGAAAGCCATGTTCAACAAATCACTGCATTATTTCTGCTACCTCCTCCACTGGAATCTGTGTTTGGGTTCTTCCACTGCTGCCTGCTCTCCAAATTGACAGATGATGCAAGTAATTAGCACCGTCAGCACTGAATGTGTGGTCACCTATTCAAAAGTTAAATCAGGAAGACTGTATTCTTCATCCCTGCTGTATTTATTTCCCCTCTCTTTTGATGCTTTCAACTCACTCAGCTGATTGAGGGAGTACACTCTCCAGTTACACCTGATTTTAGCCACAATATCATGTCCTTGCTGTCAAATTTGGATACAGTGCCTTTCTTTTCTGTTATTTATTCAAGCCTCAGATCCACACAATCCTCCTACACCCGAGTCTCCTCCTAGTTTAACTCCAGTCTTCCCAGTCGGTGTTTCTGAGCTCATCTGAAGTTCTTCATATCACATCTGTCCAGCTCTTCCGCATTGCTTTTCGACCCGTCACTGCCACCAGTGTCTAGACTCCATCATGACTTCACTTACCGTTTAAAACATTCATGTCAGAATGAGAAGAGATGATTTATACCAGATTTATCTATAAACTTAATTCCATCAGTAGTGCCTATGATGATTTCACAATGAGGTCAAATTGGGACAAGCGTCATATTTCTTTATTTCTCTTTTTTTCACTTTGTCAAAAAGATGAATTGACTAACTCTTTAATCCTCTTAAGCCAACAATTCAGGTTAAAGGTCATTAATGTTGGATCTCGCCTGTTTGACGTACAGATTCCTTTGCATATGTAATCTTCCTGATAGGGCTAAAAAACAATCTCCAATGCAAACACAGGGTTTGTCTTCCATTTAACGTGACCCTCATTGTTTGCATGTAAAGGATATTCCTTCCAATAACGTATTTTGTTAACACGTGCGCAGCCATCTTCTAATGTTCATGAGACGTACACAGGTTTCAGTCATGTATCCCCTTTGTGGTCATGGAAATCCCAACATATTACATTCAGTGTCAAGTGTCAGCATAAAATTACAAAGAGAAAATCATTCTGTTGTAGGGAAACTAAGATTGTTTTGCACCTTGCTCTCAGGTAATAAAAACATTTAGTGCCACTGTTTTGATTTTATTGTGACATGAACATATTGTTTTGCAGATATGATCTAAATGATTGGCACAACAAGATTGAGAACAAATAGGGGAGGTCACATTTTTACACAAATGGAAGCATTTTGGTTTTATAACATCTCTTTGCTAATGTGTTGTTGGTGATGCTGTTATGTATTTATTATTTAATTCAATACCATGAAATGATACATTTTTCCTCTTGCATATTTTAATGCATTGTACTTAGGCTACTATAATAAATCTTAACACAGTGTAAATATTCCACTTTTATTATATGTGATGATATTGTGTCTATGATATCATCGATTAAGTGCAAGTTAAGATTTTTTTGAATTAGGTATCAAATCACATTCTGAGTGTTGAATGATATTTTGTGCTTTGACACTATTTCCACAGATGGACTGTTGCATGCATTGCACTCTGGCGACATCTGTCTGTATTCATCTGTCCCCTTTTTCAAAGTATAAACTTTGAAAAAGGGGACTTTTCCAGTGTATTTTCCTAAAAGATGTCATATTGCATTATAATTCCAGCTGATTCAAGACACAGAGTAAAGTTCTGTCTGCCTCTTCAAGATGGTGAAGGAAAGTGAAATCGGGAACTCTGGTGAGATATATATATATTTTTTTTTTTAAACATATATTTATTGGTTTTATACATTTAACACAATTTACATACATAAATGACCTTCCCCAACCTGAACATATGGCAGTATATAAAATAACAATAAATAATACAAAATACACTTGGAAATAAATAATGGCTAAATTATGAGGGACCAAGATTAACAATGAAAATATGAATTTAGTTGAAATAAATAAATAAATGAAAATAACGTAAATAATATACAGTCACAAACATGGAGCAGAGTACAGCACACATTCCTCCCATCAGATTAGTAACTTCACATTTCCAATGCCTCTTCAATGTCACAATTTTTAACAAATTCCAAAAACATCTCCCAGATATTGTAAAACTGAGAAGCTTTCTTCCTAACTATATACGTTAGTTTCTCAAAAGCCAAACCTGATGTTAAGTTTTTCAGCCAGTGGCCTAGAGAGGGGCAACGAACATTCTTCCAACGTAGAGCGATTGAGCGCCTGGCCTGTAGTAGACATAGGTCAACCATTTTTCTTTCTCTATTAGAAAGAGAACAATTGACTGGATACATGCTTAATATACAGAGCGTAGGGCTTAGAGGTATTGGAGAAGAGGTCATTTGAGAAATATATTGTATCACCGATCTCCAAAATCTTTGAATCTCCTCACATTCCCACAAACAGTGATATAAAGTCCCTTGATGAATATTACACTTATAGCATCGGTCAGGAATATTAGGATCAAATTTGTTTAACTTCACAGGGGTGATGTACGTTCTCATTATCCAATTATATTGTATTAATCTCAGACGTGTTGTGACAGTTTAACTGAGATGTGGTTTTGTCAGGGGTGCCAGCCAGGTTTCTCTCCTGGCATTTAAGATGCGTCAGTCACAGTTGCTTTTTATGTTAATAATAATTTTATCCTTTTCTCTTTTTATATACCCCACAACCGTCACAAAGGCTGTACATTTAGTTTATATGTACACCCCACACATTGAATGACCCAATTTTACCCGAACAAGAACACAAACACACCAGTTTGGAGAATTTCACAATAGCACTATATTTAAGGTTTACACACACAAGACAAGAACCCTCAAAAAATCCCACAGTCCCCAAAACCCACACACAAAAAAACAATCAAACACAAAAACAAATGCACTCACGAAGTCAGTCAGTCTGATCAGTGGACAGTGGGAAACAGGCAGGGGATCAGGCAGACGGAAACCAGAGGAAGCGGAGGCTAAACTGGTGGTCGGGGACAGAAGGCTGAGTCGTTGACCGGGGCACAGGCAAGGCAGGGAAGTCCAGACAGGCAGGGTCGGCAACGGGAAATCAGTCCACAGGGAATTGCTGGAAGGTCTAGCATGAATACAACAAACGATCTGGCTCTGGTGGTCTCCTCTAAATGCGTTATCTCTCCTGTCATCTCTCTCCAGGTCCTGCTACCTGAATGACACATATACCTTCAGGCAGTCCAGGTTGAATTGCCGCGTAAAACTCTCAGCGAATCAGTGCGTAGTCCACAAAAGTGGGTGTTTCCCAGTGTAACCGGTGGTGAGATCTGGTATCACATCCAGGTTGTCACAGTGTGTGAATGGTTTGTGTATGTACCTTTGAACATATTATACCCCAATCTTCCACTAAAATGTCCTCTTGTAAGTCTTGTATCCACTCCTGTCTCTTACTCTCAGAGTTGTCTTTATGGTTTTCCACCAATATATTATATAATTGAGTAACCAGCCCTTTGCTGAAACAAGTTTTTGTAGAAAATATCTCCAGTGTGGACATTGGAGGTTGTTGCATTGAATTCTTTAAGCATTTCAGAATAAAACTTCTAAGTTGTAAATACTTAAAGAAGTGTTTCTGTGGTACGTCATATTTGCGATATTGCGTCACAGGTGGGAATTAAGGATTTATATCTATGCTGTAAAGTGTGAAATAAAGGAGATGACTAGAAACTACCTGTTTTACTGGAAATGCTCAGCTTGTCACCAGTGAGTGAAATGCTTCACATGCAGTAAGTTGTTGCTTAATGCTACACCTGCATTAGTCATATCTGCAAGAAACTTTCCATGCTAGTTGGTTATCACGTACTGCAACTCGTCCTCTGTCAAATTAACTGAAGTTATGATTCGTTACAGTCTTCACTTCCAAGTATTCATCTTTATGTGAATGGCACATCTTTCTCTAAAATGAAAGCATGTGTGTGTGTTACTTTCATAATTGCTTTCTTTTACGGTTTTATAGGTTGTAAAATCTAATTCAGAAACAACTTAATCGCTGTAATAACGTGAATGATTAACTAACATCCTGTTAGAATAAAGAGAAGATATTGGCATTGTGACCATAATGTCATCTCAATGACAAAGATACGGTGTTATGGTGTTAGGACTACTCTTAATTATGAGAAATAATGTCACTTATTCATAACAGACTGACGAGAGGAAAAGTCTTCCTGCTATTGTTCACTCCTGACAGTTCATGATTCTGCACAAAATGTACAGTAGTTTATTGTTTATTGCTCTGCATTCAGGTAGTAAACAGAGAATTTCCCAGCTTGTTGTCACACACATTGCTGTGATTACAGTGCAGATGTAATCTACATGATTGGACATCTAGATTCATAACCGTGTTTTTGCTCCTTTGCAGTTGTTGGGTCAGAGACATCGCACAGATGTGGCAGGTCCTGCCTCGGTCCTCTGACCTTCCACCCTCTGGCTGTGGGAGACAAGGTCAGCCTGAGCCAAGGGGGTCGGCTCGCAGAGAGGACGGGGGCCACGTTCAAGAACGGCCTGGTATTCAGCAGCCGCCCGGCGAAGATCCAGGAGAGGATTCGTCTGAGGGTTGAGAAAGATTCGTTAAACTGGCAAGGAGCTCTGCGTGTGGGCTTCACCAACGTGCCGCCCTTGGACAGATCTCTGCCTCTGCCCATCATGGCCATCCCCAACCTCACTGACGTCCAAGGGCACTGGGCCGCCCGGTGCCTGAATCCCACTGCCAAACTGGTTCAGAGCTGGAGTTCTGGCTCTCCAATGGAGGCTCCTTATACGTCACAAGCGGCAACATCAAGCAGCACAAGCTACTGACAGGAGTGGACCTCAGCCAGCCGCACTGGGCGATGATAGACATCTATGGACAGACATGTGCCATTTCCCTCCTGGGTATGTTTACTATAAACAACAAAGGTGTATTGTTTGCTGTTCAGCCTGTTTTTCTTGTTCTTATTTCTTTCCCATGCACTGACGAGGCTATGTTAAATTTAACTGGTTTTAAAAGATGAAATAATTTAATACTTTGTGCTGCAGGCTCAGAGAAAAGGGAGCTGCTTTACACCAGACGGTCCTGTCCCGCACCTGAACACCTCACCTCACCTGATGCTGACAGCCACAACAGTTTGATTCCTGTCTCGAGTCTCCTCGGAAACAGTGATGAATGCATCCCCTGTCTTGACGTGACAGCCCCAGCAGGTGAGAAAGAGTTCCAACCAAACACTTCCTGATTTAAATGTTTTGCCCATTTTAAACCAGACAGAACCAATCCCTGATGTCAGTCTTGTAATTGTGATTCCTCTGATTTGATTGCAGGTAAAGGCAGCGTAATGGGCTGTGTGGTGTGCATGGAAAAGGAGGCCAGAATCACGTTGCCTTGCGGCCACCAGTGTTTATGTAAGCAGTGCGCCGCAAAAGTCCTACAAGAGTTTGGCACCTGCCCGCTGTGCCGACACAGGATCAGCACTCCATCAGTGGACAGGTTGGGAGGCGTGTCTCTGGGCTGATGTAAGCTCCAAGAAAGCAGGAAGAAAACACCAAATACAAGCTACTGAGTGACTGTGAGAAAGAAAACACTTTGAGTAGCATCTACTTAATTTAGACTTGTAGCCGGACCGATCGAAGCCCATCCAGGAACCTTGGTCACATGTCATTCAACTCTCTCGTCCTTCATATGTAAATGTTGTACAGCATGTGTCAGATAAGATGTGATGAGATGTTAAGGTAAATATATGAGCTCATCATTTGAAAGAATGTGGGAAACTTTACTGAATAACTGCACTTTTATTGTGATTGTTAAATAAGGATAAAGGCAAGCATGTAACCTTACAGTCATTTTTTGCTCTCAGTTCAGCACAAAGTGTTCTGTCATATATATATATTTATATATAAATTATTTTTCGCCACCTTGATGTTGTAAATCTGGAATAAATCTCAAATTTTGTAAAAAGAAAAATAATATTAATTTATATATTTATATAATTTCATCGTCAAAATATGACTATATCAATAAAATGTATTATTTCTATCACAAAATTGTCTTTTCTATTCTTTTTTTCAAACTTCTTGCTATGATAATTAAGTTGACCTTGACTACAGATTGTTTTGTCAAAAATGTACTGTTGAGCTCAAAATAAGAACATTTTGTCAGATAAGGGCACATTATTTACGTTGCAAAGAAATATTTGTTATTTAAAAAGTGAACACTACTTCTACTACTACTATCACATGACAGAAATCAGTGTCTCTCCAAACCATGTGCACATTACAGATGGACCACTGTTACAACTACAGTCACTCATCAATGCTCAGGTTGCAACAGCAGCATTAAGCAAAGATTAAAATACCAGTTATATAATTAAAGAAAACTGCTGTCTCAGCACTTAAGCATACACTGTTCACGTTGATAATTATTATTACTAGAATAAACTATGTAGCATATCTTCAATAGGTTCTTCAAATGTGAAAGTGCATCAAGTTTCGTTATTACTTGATACAGCCGTAAAATCTAAATAGCTTTTTCATTGCATCAAAGCAAATAATTAACAAATCAAGTTGAAATAAAAACTAATTACAAGTAAGCTGCATGAGTTTGACCTGGAGGATCAAATTTTACTGATACTGTCATATCAAATGTTTTTCCTCTGAAACGTGTCTTCAATACCACCAGTGTCTAGATTCCATCATGACTTCACTTACCATTTAAAACATTCATGTCCGAAAGAGAAGAGATGATTTATACCAGATTTATCTATAAACTTATTTCCATCAGTAGTGCCTATGATGATGTCACAATGGGGTCAGATTGGGACAAACGTCATATTTCTTTATTTCCTTTTTTTTCACTTTGTCAAAAAGATTAATTGACTTACCCAGGGTTTGTCTTCCATTTAACGCAGGGGTCTCAAACTCAATTTGGCTTGGGGCCACTGCTGGTATTGTCGTCTCATAGGAGGGCCACTTCAACGTTCAAGCACTACAAGAAAGTGCAATATTTTTGAAAATTTACTTTTTTATTTCCATGTTTTTAATAACTTATTGAAACATTGCACTGAACCAACACATACAATCCCTGAATACATTTGTGCTTTATTCTATTTCTTGCCAGAGACCTGGCAGCGCTTCTGCTCACACAGCTGAGCAACATTTGCCCTGATCAAGGTTACAGTAGAAACTCTGAGTACAGCTTCAACATGGGCATCACTAAGTACTTGCATTTATTAAAGTTCATAGTCAAGAAAAGTTTTTCACACAGATACGTGCTTCCAAAAAGGCACATTACCCGACTGAACATTTTTGACAGCTCAGGGAAGGATGGAAGTAATTCTCTCATGAATTGTCCAGTCATGTCTGCTTTTCCCTGTGCCTCTCTGAATTTAGCTTTTAGATCACTGTTGCACTGCAAGTCAATAAGTTCCATTTGCAACATACTTGGGACACTCTCCACATCAGCTGAGAAGGGGTCAGCAAACAGCTGGAAAGTGTCATAGCGTGCCTTGAAGTCAGCAAAACGCTGATCAAACTCCTGCAGAAGGTTTTCACTAGCACAGGCATATTCACCACCACTGAAGGCTGTGCCCTCCTCCACGAGAGACCTGCATGTTGTGAAATGGCTGAGATATTTTACAGATAGCTGAGTTTTCCACAATTTCAGTTTAGCGGAGAAGGCTTTCACATTTTCATAAGCTGCAGTGATAAGCTGACCAGGGCCCTGGAGCTTCAGGTTAAAGATGTTCAGCTCCTGTGTTAAGTCCACTAGGAATGCAAGGTCCATAACCCACCCTGGATCATCAGGTTCAGGAACATCCATTCTGTCATCTTCCATGAATTTCTTCACTTCTGCTCTTAAGTCAAAAAATCTCTTCAGGACACTACTAAATGATGTACTTTTACTAAAGTAAAGTACATCACCATATGTTGTAAAAAGGCCCTGAACTGGCGGTGCTGTAAACTCCTGGACCTGATGTAACTGATACATCTCAGGACAGCAGACATGACATGCTGCACAGTGCCTGTTGGTGTACGATGCAGAACGACTGCTGGATCTGCATTTTCCTCTAACTGTCTTTGAACCAGCGCTACCAGTCGGTCATAGACGGGGCTCCATCCGTGGTGATGCCCACCAGTCTGGTCGCACAGCTCCTGAAATACATCCTTGGCTGTGGTGCGGCCGTGCATTGGACACAAACTCAACAGCTCTTCTGCTTTATCGGGGACTGTTATTGCCGACGGACAGGTGTCGGTATGTGACTGCAGACCACATTAGGCTACATTATTTTCTTACTTTTCTTTTATCTCGCCGCGTACGCATCACTTTGATTTATTTTGTCAGAGAGAGACATATATACGTATAATGTCCCGCTGGGCAGCAACTTAAAAAACTTTTTTTTGGAGGTGTTGTGAACGCAGCGCTGGGACGAATGTCCGCGTTTAATAGAAACGAGGCAGCCAGCCAGGCACGGAAGAAAACTCTCCATGGCAACGCTGCTGTAACTCTCCATGGCAACGCTGCTGTCACTGTCACTCATTGAGAATGTTTCTCTGCTTGCATCAAGCCCGGTCGATGTCCCGCCCCCGAGAGCCATATACCCCACCGTGATTGGTAGGTTCGTTCAGCTCCGCACACAACACTGTAAAGTGCCATTCATATAAAACTCGCGGGCCGCACTAACATTAAACTTTCATATTAAGGTGGGGGCCACAAAATATCGTCTAGCGGGCCGCAATTGGCCCGCGGGCCGCGAGTTTGAGACCCCTGATTTAACGTGACCCTCATGGTTTGCATGTAAAGGATATTCCTTCCAGTAACGTATTTTGTTAACACGTGCGCAGCCATCTTCTAATGTTCATGAGACGTACACAGGTTTCAGTCATGTATCCCCTTTGTGGTCATGGAAATCCCAACATATTACATTCAGTGTCAAGTGTCAGCATAGAATTACAAAGAGAAAATCATTCTGTTGTAGGGAAACTAAGATTGTTTTGCACCTTGCTCTCAGGTAATAAAAACATTTAGTGCCACTGTTTTGATTTTTTTGAGACATGTACACATTGTTTTGCAGATATGATCCAAATGATTGGCACATTTTTACACAAATGGAAGCATTTTTTTTTTTTTTCAAAAAATAACTGTTTAATTTATTACATTACTTTGCTAATGTGTTGGTGGTAATGCTTCTATGCATTTATCATTCAATTCAATACCATGAAATGATACATTTTCCCTCTTGCATTTTCATGCATTGCTCTTAGGCTACTATAATAAATCTTAACACCGTGTAAATATTACACTTTTATTGTATGTATTGATAATGTGTCTATGATTTCCTGGATTAAGTGCCAATTAGGTTTTTCAGTTCAAATAAAGTATCAAATCCCGTTTTTGGTGTTGGATGATATTTTGTGCTTTGACACTATTTCTACAGATGGATTGTGGCATATTTTGGATTTGGCGACATCTGTCTGTTTTCATGGTGAAATATAAACTCCACACAGTTCTTTTCAGGCCCACTATGAGGCAGTGTGGTACTGTTTATGTGAATGTCTACTGCAAAACGAAGATGATATTCTCGGCAAAGTGCAACTTGTTCACTGATTTTTGGAAACAAACTAATTTTTTTCATACAAACAAAAAAGCATCAGCCATTATCAGACCAGTGATGCAGTGAAAGTTGCCACTGCTAAATGTTTCTTTCCACTTCTATTCATAGCTTGTTTCTCATCTGGACTGTCATTCCCCTGAAAGTAATTGCCACTGTGGATGGTGACGTTGTCGTCTCCAGGGTCCAACGTGAAGATGGACTCCAGACAAACAGAGAGGTGTGACCTTTGGTTGCGGATCTCGCAGGCAACCTGTTAAATATTTATCTTGGATGGCAGAGCTGAGACTACTGCTTCTGGACTCAGAGCGCAGGAATCCAGCAGGCGTCTGCAGACCAATATCTCCGGACAAGGAAATATGGGAGTGGGAACCGAAAGATAAACCTCCCAGGAGCTTAACAGAAGCTTTGTACTTGAGTTTCAGAATATACAACTGATCCTCTGATGACACTGTGGACTTTATAAGGAAAGCAGAATCGCTACTTCTCCTGGCTTTGCTGCAAGGCTCTCCTCCTACTGGGTGAGTAGGTCTGGTGCTGGAACAGAAGATGGAAACATTGAGCCTTTTCTGGGGCCCTCAAGTGTTTGTATGTGTGGGCCTTCGCATATGTGTGAATGAATATGGGCATAGAAATCCACTTAGAAATACTCTTTCTTTATTTCAAAGATGGATCATGCAAAGTGACAGGTGAGCAATAGAGCCACCTGGATCTCACAGAAAGCACTTTAAAAGGTCTTTTGTGTCTGATCTGAATCATTTAAAGGTTTAATACAGTGAATACCATTCTATTATAATATGTGTGTCACTCAGGCCTATTTATTGAGATGGCTATGGAAATCGCCTCCTCTTCCCTTGCATGTAAAACACTGGAGGGCGGTGCCACTGCGCCTGTGCCTGTATGGGAATCTCTATTATTTCCAGCTGTGGATGGAAACTATTACTGAGTGCATTCTCCCTGATGAGCTTTAAAGTGCATGCTCACACACAGACAGACACACACACATACGCACGCCTACGGATGCTCGGTCAAACATTCAGACCCACGCTGAATCATTCACCAAAGATAAAAGACACCCTGTTGGCCTGAGAAAGAGAGGAGAAAAAAGGGGAGGGATAGGGAGAGTAGAGCAGCAGCGATTCCCTCCTTTCTTTTTCATTCACTTCCTCTCTCACTCTGCACTGAGGAGACCTCACTGCTCAGCCTGCACTCGCCTGTAAGTACCGTACAACTTGTGCTGCCACTTATCAAGGGTAACTATGTCATGGAAGGGAATATTCACAATTCAAGAGAAAAAAGAAAAGAGTTTTCCAGCGTGTGTCATGCGATTGACTTTATAGTTTAGATGTGGTGTTGAGATTTTCATTGGAAAGAAAGCTGCTTCTGACAGATTTGAGCATCATGTTGTTTACCTTCATCACTCAGTTTATCGATGGAAACCACTGAGACAAACAAGATAGGCCTCTTTATTATCTTTGCTCTATCATTGTTTTTTTCAATTTTTCTCGAGATTTTCTTTTCTTTCAAGAGTTGTTGAGCAACAGTTGAGCATTTAAATGGAAAAGGGCGGATATAAGGTGGACTTTACTACAGCAGATGCCAATCTTTTACTGTCTGTGGTTCAGAAGATGATCAGACCTGTCCAGAGCTGCCTCCTGTAGTGGCTTTAGTTGTTGTTTTGGTTTAGAAACATTTTAGTGTGTGAATATTTCCCTGTTAGAAATGTACTCAATGTGGGGTTTTTTCACCAAACTTCTCAAAAAAGTATTTATGATAAAACAGGAGATTGTTTGTCCTCGTCTTCCAGCAGTGTGAACCAGAGTCCTGGGACATGCACTGAACAAAAAAATGTTGTTTACGCGGGTTTGTTCCCAGAGACATTCAGCAAGTGCCACCTCAGAGCACAACCTGTGGTATGAATGACACTGAATGATGTCAGAACCTCCTTATCAGTCCTGCATGGTAATGTTGATGCTTGTTTACCTGTAGACTTATGTCTTATCTTAATTTGATAATAACTCTATATACAGACTTGCTGTCTCTTGTTTCTTCCCAGTAGAGTGATGTTGTTATTGATTATGTTACAGATTCATATCACGGTTTATTCACTCACTGGAATTTTTTGGCTTTACAGCACAGTAAAGGTCTGCTGGAAGCCATGCATCTTAGATGGACTTAGGAAAAACATCATGCATCTCCCCTCCTGTTCTGACAATTCTTCTGTGTTATTAAAAAAAAGGGAGCTGGCATTGGTGAAGCCTTGTTCGTTTAGTAAAGAGACAAAGACAAAGTGAACAAGGGTACAGTGTGGGGAGAGGTGTCATGTCCCGGGCCAAAGCTGCAATCGCCTCTTGCGTGATTACCTCATTTAGCTGCAGAGTGACAGGGTGTCAGATGTGGTCACAGCGGGGTGAGAGTCTGCTGTGGCGGGACACAGATTATGAGGGAGCCTCCACCTGAAGCCTGCACTGCCCAGCCTGGCCCTCAGGTTCAGCGGCTCCGCTGTTTGGCAAAAACAACCCTTTTAGTAGTACAGGCTCTGTAAATGGATATCTACCCCAGAGTTTCACTCTACCAAGCCAGACCACTGAATTATTAAAAAAGAGCTGAGTCCTTCGATTTCAAGTTGGAGCTGGCCCACGTTCACAGACACATAATCCTTGTCCTGTTTAGTTTATTGCTATGACCCAAAGTGCATATGAGCAAGAAAGCTGATTGCGTTTGTTAGCAGGTGACTTGATCTTTCACCTTGTATCTCAGTCCACCTGATGCCGAGTCAGCGCCAAAGCAAGCCTGTCAGCACGTTAGATTTCAGGTTTTTGCACTGTTAGTGTACATTGGCAAGAACTGCAGGCAAACTCGAAATCCTGCTCATATTTGTCAAAGTATTTGCAGTTGTTTTTTGCTCCGTGGTTTAAACAACCATCTTGCTGGAAGTTGCATGCTGACCGACTTCTCAGTGCAGACACTGCATCATTTAATCTTGATCATGGGAGAAAAGTCAACAGGATTGTGCTGTCAGCGGTGGACTGTATGGTGTGCAGAGTAATGACTCTGATACACTTCCAGAGCTCCCAGAACAAGAGCTCCTATTCTGCCTTGATGCCAGAGATCTGGCCTTTGCACTCACACACATAAAAAACACACACACAAAAGCAGAGGGAGGAGTGGGGGAGATAAAGTTAAGAGGGGGTGTTATGGAGTCACTGGGCAGTGTCTGGACGGTGGAGGTGATGAACTATTTGCATTCCCCTTTGGTTAACCCTGCGCTGTGACATACCACCTCATCACAACAATAGGGCTGCTTCACTGAAGGAGGTGCCCCCCAAACTGACGAGCCAAGAGCAGAGGGTGCCTTTTGAACAGGGGCCGAAAGTGGGTTGCTATGGCGATGCCTGTCAACCGGGAAGTCCTCCGCGGAGGCAGGCAGAGCAAGAGCTGGGAGAGAGAGAGAGAGAGAGAGAGATTGTGTGTCCTGGTTAGTCTCATGAGTGAGAGAGTGAACAACTAGGGAGGGTCTGCAGCGTGGTTTACGGTCAGACAGAAAGAGGTGTGAGCTCACTTGATGGTGTCACTTTTAAGGTGAGTTCACTCCTTTCTATGGAGGCACAAACTTAAATTATCAGGGAGTGATCTTAAACGTTGAGACTGTAGAAACTTGTGTCTTTCGAAGGTGGAGTAACCTGTCTGACTGCTCAGGGCTGTTCCACAGGATTAGTGCTGCAGACCTGCACCTAATAACAAGTTGACCCATGTGATGTGTGTAGTTTTGATGTTGAAACCTGTGGGAGTTTTTTGGCAAGTGGAGGCAGAAGCAGCTGTGAGTTTCAGCCGTAGCACACAGAGAGAGAGAGAAAGGGCACTGTGGGCAGTGTTTCCCAACATGTCATCCCTCATTGCTTTGCAGGCAGAGAGTCAAAGGAAATAATTTGCTTTCACATCCTGCTGCAGATTTCAAGCCTAGTGGTCTGAAATCAGGACCCTCCAGTCATCATTGGTGGCTCCCCTTACTGTCAGGGTGATTTGCACAGCCGGCTCTGATTCCCTTTGTGATATTACTGAGGGTCCAGCTGCCAGTCCTCATATCCACAGGCTGCACTCAGCTTTGATGATGCAAAATGACAGGCATGAGGACTTTTGAGATTTCTCTGTACTTATCGTGATTTGAGTGTGTATTTTCTCATGCTTCGTCTGACACATTGTATTACAGTTTACTTGTACAAAATCCAACCAAATAAGGAATTATCTGGAGTGGAAGGAAGTGTGTTTGTTGTAAGGACAAATCTGATAAACTTCTGCTGAGCGTTGGCCGCTTCTCCCAGAGAGAGGGTTTTATTTATTGCCCCGCTGCTCCTCCTGGGAACACATCGCCTCTTCATTGACAAGAAGCACACAGACTTGCTCTGACTGCAGGAGCACCATACAAGGAGGTGAAATTCTTCCCTACTGATAAATGTCTGTATCCCCCAATAACTACATATCATAAACTTGCGGCTCCAGGACCTTGTATGGGCTGCACATCTGCTACATTGCAGAAGGGGAGCATGGTTGCGTGATCAACCTCAGAGGACCTCTAACAACTCTCCAACATAACTTAAGAGTGACTCATTTAATTTGTTTAGAGGTAAATGCCCTCTTTATTTATTCGGCAAATGTGCTTGTGATTACCCTCTCACCACTTTTTTAAGGCAAGATTTCTTCTGGTTTTACGACCCTGTTATGTAACTTGTTGCACTGCAGTAACATTGTGTATGTGCAAACCGGTGATAAGACTTTACTCCTCTGTTAGTCGTTTTGTGCTCAGTTAATATCAAGGAAATAACACTTCAAGACTGTACAAATAAAGTGTTTAAGGTCAAATGTAATGCAGGTCAGTGCTCACACAAACAAAATGACCACCTTAAGCAAATATTGAGCTCATATTTGGGCCGGTGTCCTTCATGTATGTGAGTAGGACTTGGATCCGTTCTTGTGCAGCAGTTCCCACCTTATGGAGTCAATGATTAACTCTGCATTTCTCCTCACTACCCTGCACACAGAAGCAGAGTACAACACTAGTGCTTCTGAATGGACAATCGGTTCACGAGTGACAGTTTTATTTGTTTTATTTAAGCCCCAGGACTTTCAGTCATTGTGCCTGCTCATTACTGACACATTCTTCACCGTAACCGACGATTTATGGGGAGTGTGATTTGTCCTCTGACCACAAATCACAACTTTCCTGATACTGCGCCAACAGATCGCAGAAGTTCATAGGTCAACATTGTGACAGTTATTCATTAGGTGTGGTCACCTTGACAGCCTGGTTCTTAGTGAGAACAATGCAAGTAGCTCTGTATGATGAGGAGGAGAAGGTCGTAGTGGGTCAGGGTCTTCTCAAAAAGTTCAGTTGCATCCTTCTATGGAAGAAAGAGAACATTAATAAACAGACGTTTGATGACTAATGATTGTTGAGGAATACACAGCAGGTTCACTTCTCATATGTTGCTGTTGTACTGAATGAGAACTGTAGAGTGAATAGTTTTGTTATTTCACAATAAAAAAATAAAAAAAGCCAATTTCTTTTCTGCAGTAGTGTTCTGTTGCTATTCCCGGCTATGGAAACCTCCCATTGTGATTCACAGGAATCAGGGGTGTGGTGAAGTTCACTGACCTTGTAGCTGCTGAGTAGGTCTGCTCTGGCTCAGCAACTTCAGATAATAGTCTGGTTCTTCATTCGCTTCTTATGGGTAAAAAGAGAAGTACAAAAAAACCTTCACTAATGTAACTTGTTTAGTTATTTTTTTTAATATATCACAACACAAATGTCTTATTTGATTATTTTGTGAAGCTGTTAGACTTCTGTTTTATAGATCAGTTTAGAGAGTTCAACATCTGGCACTGTGCGTCTTCAAGACCGGAAGAGTTTCCCTGGGGGACAGAGGAAGAGATTTCCATACTAAAATCCCTGGATTTTCATTTTGTATGTCCTCAGTTGCCCTGTAACGGACTAAATGTATAGCAGAATCCAACAAAAGATACTCTGCAGTTGGCCGGAAATATAAAATGCAGGACATCATCTCATCCTCAGCCGAGAAGCACATAGACCTTTTATGGCTCCCTTTTTCCTTCCATCCCAAAACTGATCCTGTGGTGATAATATACCTCTCACTTAGCAGGGGTTTAACTAATACCTGGGCCATAAAGTTTAAACACCTCAGAAAGATGGCATCAACAGTCACATACCACCAGTTTGGAAAACTGTATCCATGTGAAGGCTTATAGCTGCCTCTGCTGTTGAGTCTTGGTAATTATGTAAGAATGCACTGGGTGTTCTGAGCAATCCCAGGGAGAGTCAGATTAAGGATTTGCTAGATATCAACACAGATTTTTTTCCTTATTAGGTAGGATTGTGTTTGGTGCTCTGGACAAGGGAATGCATGAACCGTTGGAGGATTTCCCTGTTTGATTCAGCTCTCCAGAGAAATGAGACACAGAGACACTGTTATGACATGAGATTACTCATCAGGAAGTGACGTTGATAAATCTGGTATTCTAAGTCTGTTGGGCCTCTGAGTGAAGGGAACTCCCATGTCCCAAATCTAGGGAAAACAAGAAGAACAAGAAATCAGCCAAAGAGATGCTATTGAGTTACATTATGGGTATTGTAGGATCCATTGATTAGGAGCTAGGTCAGAATAATTCTGTCTCTGCTACTTTCTCTTGACCATTTGTATTCTTAACCTGTCTCCTGTGAGTCTCCCACCATTGTGGCAGTGCACTTAATCAAATTCTGAATGTTATTAATATATTTGTTAATAGTTTTCAAGTAAACACAACCATTATGAAGAGCATGGGTAAGGTAAAAGGAAGTTGTCTTGAAAAAGGAGCTAATTAGCTCTTCGGGATTTCTGTATTAAAGAGGACTGTGTGAAAACAGTACATCTTAAAAATGCCAATGAATGCCTCATCTAGTTCGTCAGTGTGATGGGGCCTTTAAAGTGCATGGCAGCCTGCTGTGGGGGGATCTGGTGTAAATTAGAACCAGCATGTCAAACACATTGTAAATGAGATGACTTAAGCCATTACTTGTAAATGTAGCTTGTTTTCAGTGTTGCCCATTGTTAGACGGATAATCGTCTGGCTGAGATTGCTTTGGGCAGTGATAAGCCATCTGTCATGACTGAGCACTAATGGTATTGTTGTAGACACAATCCTCTGGTTGCCATTTTTTTCCCGTTATGTAAGGCAGTTTATTAGGAGATGATGACTCAGATAGAGTGACATCGTTGTCTGGAAACTGGAGCATTGATTCTAACAGTGTAAGCGCTCTGTGCTATGTCCTAACTGTGCACAGAGACACAGAGTGCGTTTAGTTTTCATGGAATTGGCCACAATGATTATAGACTCTAATACTAAACTGTAAATGCCACATGGAAAAGTCATTAGAGCAAATTGTGTTGGGCAGCTCTCAGCCTGTAGTAGCCTGGCCCTCATTTGAACATTTTCTTAAAAAATTGCTTTATATTAACTTAATTGTGTGTTAACAATCTGTGTTGTTTTCCCCCCAAGATAAGACTAGATACGCTGCAAAAAGACACAAAGGCATAGAATCAACTAACAACCTTGTTTCTGCAGAGGCCAGGGTTGCATGGATGCAGGGCTGTACAGTGGCTGTGGTTTCTATGCCTACAATGTTATTATGGGCCATTTAGCCACTGGAGATGAGAGGTGCCTGCCGCATACAGGAGCGGAAATGGCCTCCCCCTCATTTTCCCCATGCCTTTGATGTTGAAACAGCAGGGCCTAATCTGTTTTTCTGGTGCAATTGATTGGGAGTTGGTCTCCACTTTCAGTAGCTGACCTTCTCCATCATCCAGCCCCTCAAGTCCAGCTTATTACAGCATTGTTTGACTGGGAAAAGTGAAGCAGGCATGTGAGTCACACATATTTTCCTTAGTAAAAGGAAAAAGTGGGTGACGCTGACTTTCCCTCTTTGAAACACTAGTGGGACGGGATAATGGAACAGTTGTCAAATCTGCCTGGATGTAACATGTGATTTATGACACAACTAATGACTCAAATGGGTTAAAACGGTCACGCTGCAAGATTCAGAACACAAATTTAAGAGATACAATGTTCAGATGTCTCAATGTCTGTGAGATACAATCTCACAGACATTGACAATATTATATCTGCAATTCAAAAAGAAAAAGAAGCAGATCTCTTAAACTCCTAAAGGCCCTGAAAAAAACGATTTTCCAATTCAGCTTGTTCTTTGAACAACTTAAACTGAGCAGTTTACCGTATTTCATATGAACAGTTCATGTATTTGTGTCTGTGATAATAGCTGGTACCCAATATAAAATGTCCAATATTTCCAATAATTTTTCCTCAAGGTAGAGCAATCATGAACTGGCAATAAAACACTCATAAAGATAAAGTTCTTTATACCTGACTGCACATTTGATCAAAGCAGCCAATTGCAATGAGGTCAGGCACAAATACTTGTAAAACATAAAAAACATTATCTTGATCTGATGATACCGCATCTGAAGGTGCTCATAAATTTCCCTTTTTTAAATAGAGAGCTTATTGTTTGATACAAATATTGCAACCACTCTGTAAAAATATAAGTGTACTATCATTTAACTGTTTGCATTTTGCATGTCTTTGCAGGCGCTTTTGATGCTGGACACAAGAATTTCACATCTGTCACAAAAGGACCATAACAGATCCCATGCAGTCGCAGGTAAAGCCAGTTTTTTTTATTACGCAAAGTGTTGACCTTTACAACAGTTTAACAAATTGTCTTGAATAAGCAAATTAAACCCTAATCCAGGACAGAGCCCAGTTTCACCACGGCATGCCTTTGGAGCAGATAGCAGTTCTACCGTTACCCCAAGGCACATTGACTTTCCCATGACCCCCAGCAACCACGCAGGGAGAACCAAAGCACCTGATTCAAATACATAGCGCTCCAATAGAAGAGCTTGACTAGCCATTATGGACAAGGGAAGTAAAATATCACTATGGAGACCACAAGACCACTGCTGGCCCTGCTGGACTCTGAGGTTGACATCAACGACCCCCTCCCAACCTCTGTGGCCCCGGCTCCGCCCCCTGGCTGGAGAATAGGGAGGCCTGGTGAATAGGGAGTTAATGGGCTCATAATGGTCCTCTCCTGTTTCAGTGCCCCCACTCTGCACCTTGAATGAGCCCTTTCTGCAGTTGTGGCAAGAGAGATGATGAAGTGGGTGGAACACCACTACCCACTGGTCCTGCTTTAAATAAATTAGGGGCCTTTTCATCAGAGCCCCCCGCTGAGGCCAGTTATTCTCTGGAGAATAGCTGGGACGCTAATAAATTCACATGACTTCCCGTAGAGAGCGGTATTTACCCAGGGCCGACAGGAGAGGACATGACAGGGGCAAAGTTCACACATTGTTACTGTTCATTAAACATTTTTAATTTCTTCTATGTCTAGCAATGTGTGGAAGTGGTTGGGGATCCAAATGGCTGCCGGGTCAGCTTCTCCGGGGAGCCTGGAGTTTCATCAGGTCAGCAGATCCTAGCTTCTCCAGAGCTGACCCATGAGGTGGTCATGTCCCCTGGACTCCCTACGCCTCCTCTGAGCCCTTTTCGTTCTGCAGGATTGCCATTTGGAGAGCACAAGGTATGCACAGTAATGTCCTGGTGGCTTAATAACAATGCCGAGGTTGAGTGCATGGAATTCAGTAAACAAGAGCTCCTCCCTGTGGAAAAGCAATGCATCACAGACTAAACGTTCAGCCATGTTTTAAAACCATCACTGTTGGACTTGTCAGTTGCATGACACTGAGTGGTTATATTACTAATATACGGATATAATTCTTCATCCCTTCTAAAGGTGTCAGAAGTGAATGGAAGTGGACCAACAACTCTCAGCTTTGGATCTTACTATGGCCCCTCACAGATGCATGGTATGTTTATTATTTTATTTTTTAAATGCATGCAGAACACAAGTGTCTTGCTAAACATCTCAAGTTTTCAGGAAATAAACATATATGTCCGTCTAAATTAACTGATAAAAATGTATGTGTGCTCGCTGCTGAAATTAACCTGATATTTTAAAGTTGTAGCAGTCAAAATTAAAATCCTGAAAGAAGTTGAAATATCAGTTGAAATGTCCGTGATAAATTGAACTTGAAGTGTTAGTTGAATGGATGCCCTGAAGTATATTTATGCCAGTTGATGTGTTTGACGGTGACAGTTGAAATGTCAGATGATGTGTAAGCACTGAAAGCAGTTTCAGAAAATTGTTTAGGAACAGTGTCAGTTGTGGAGAGGAGCTGAAAATCGTTTCTTTTGGTCCAAGGTGACGACCTGAAACCTGAAAGGATTTGAAATGTCAGTCACAGTTGAAGCCTTGAAAGGAGTTCAAAATGTTGTTCATAGAGAAAGACGTTAATGCAGCCCGAATATTAATTAAAACGCAACCACTGAAGGAAGCTGAATTGGTATTTGTAGAGTAAAAAGATGAAAGCAGTCGAAGAGAGAAAGATGCAGTTGAAATGTCAGTTGATGTGTAAAGTGGTACACGATACTTTGGCCTGGTTTCATGTGGTAGGGTTTAAAAACAGATCAATCGCTGTATACTTTAGCTGAATTTAACATGATATCTGAAATAGTATTGTTGTGATTGTGACCCAGGAGGACTGTCCAACGGTGCCCTGGCCTCTGCCACTCTACCACACAGCTGGACTCCCACCAGGGAGGAGAGGCTTATCAAGTTCTCAGGAATCGGACCAGTGGATGAAACTGGGATGCCCATCGCCTCCAGATCAGTAAGAAAATGTCACAGAATGTACTGTTTGATAAACTAGCTTAAAATTATATTGATTTACCTTTTTTCTTCTCAACAACATTTTTAGTTCCTGCTATGATGCTGTATTTCTCTGAGTCTAATTCCCCAGATTTGTTTAACCCTTGCACCCTTACCTCTTTTGTTACAGAGTGTGAACAAACCCAGAGACTGGTACAAGAGCATGTTCAGACAGATTCACAAGAAGCCAGAGGGTAAGGTTGCTCCTCCTCCTCCTCCTCCCCTTCTCACAAACACAATACCAGAGTGAATTCCTCTCTGTCAACGTCAGGTAGTACAGACGTGATCCAGCAAACAGATTATTGAAGAGGCGAAATAAGACATGATGAAAGAGCCCTAAAGTCTTATGTCATCTCTGCTCATTAGCTCTGACAATTATCCAGCATCTCATCTCAGCCCCTCCTAAATCTAGCTGTTCGTTACATGTTGCGTAATAGAAGCACACTCCCTGTTATTTGCGTGATTAACGTCAACTTTGCTGCACTGAGCTGGCTTTAGTGGATTGCTCTGGATCAGTTTTAGAGGAATATTTTCAGCTCTCTGCAAGTGATTTGTGTTCTTTAACTATAATGGATTTTTAAAGCACAGAGTACTGCAACAATGCAATTTATGACATTAGCATACAACTAACTGAGGAGCTTCTGAAGAGCTTTGGTGGAGCAAAGACAAGATTCCTCAATTTAATAATAATATTAGTATTATAAACACTAATTATTAGTAATAATAGTAATAATAATAATGATACATTTTTATTTGATGGTGCCTTTCATGGCACATCATGTAAAATTTGCATTAAAAAATGCAATAAACAACAAGCACAAGTAATAGAACATTTATAAATAAAACAATAATGTACATAACAACGTACGCAACAAAGCATGAGTTAAAATCTATGAAAGTAAGATGGAGTTGTTGTAGTTAACGGGAGGGTTTTGAAATCAGTTTTGAATTCTGTAATGAGGATGTGAGGGGGAAGTGAGTTTTAATGTTTGTTTCCATTGTATCAGATACCTTTTACACCGTGAAATTTCTCATTTTACTTAAGTAAAGAATCCAAAATACTCCTTAAAGTGTCTCACTATAAAACAAATCCAGCCATAATGTAAGGGATTATAGGAGCAGGAAGCATAGATAAGAATGGTCATTTTGGTTTATTTATCTATATAAACTAGAATTGTCCAATGTTGTAAAAAAACTCTATCTGCTGTTGTTTACCAGAACCTGAGCTGGAGGATTCGGAGCGGTGGTCAGCCGAACGTAAGTGAATCCACCAAAGTCCACATTCTTATCCTGTCCAGTTACATAATGAGTTTTTTAATTAAGACTGATCTGTGCTGATCCACTGATCTGCAGGGTTCCAGTTATCTGCCAACACAGAAGAAAGTAATGAAGCAGACAAGAATCTCTTCAGACTAACACCTTATGGAGCTCTACCAGACTGGTGAGTTTAAACTGGTTTGATGTAACTGCTTCGGGGTCATGGGACTCAAGGATCTCACAGAAGCAGGAGTCAGACTTAAAGGAATAGTACAACACTTTAGAAAACACGCTTATTCACTTTCTAGCAGAGAGACAGATGAAAAGATTGTTACCATTCTCGCCTCTGTACCCTAAACATGCCTAAATATGTAGTTATTGCCAGCAGCCAGTTAGCATATCTTAGCACAAAAACTGGTAAAAAAAATAGAAATAGCTAGTTTTCCTTTGCACAGTTACTACAAACTCATGGTGACAAAAAAAAGTTGAACAGATTAGATATAACATGCAAATTTGTGAGCTGTGCTGGTTGTTTTTTTTTATTAGAGCCAGGTTAGATGTTTCCCTCCGTTTCCAGACTTCGTGCTAAGCTAAGCTAAGCTAACCGTCTCCTGGGTAGCTTAACATACACATTTTAGAGAGGTATCCATCTTTCTGTCTAACAAATAAACAATTTCCCAACAGATAGGGTTTGAACTAAAAGCAGAGATAAAACAATAATATATACGTAAAGATAAGACCAGACAGCTAAGTTTGATAGAATGCAAAAGTTCCCTTTCCATACATCACAAATGTTTTAAAGAGACTAAGTCCATGTGCAAACTCAGCTTCTGATAAACACTGTTTGAAATGTTTTGCAAAAGAGGAGAATTATATATATATATATATATATATATATATATATATATATATATATATATATATATATATACAGTATATATATATTTTATACTGATGTTTTTTATATTCTTTTTAAGTATAAGTAGGCTATTTAAACCAATATGAAGTTATTCCTCACAACAAATAAACACTGCAGGTGGTGTCTTATGTGAATACCAACCAAAATGGCAGAGAGCAGTGGAGGGAAAACGTGTGGGACAGACAAGTTTGGATTTGTTACGAGCACTTACAATGAAGCCATGATTTAGCTGCTGTCCATGGTGTGTGTGTGTGTTTGTTGGGGTGTTACGTTTCAGGAGCGAGGATGTAGATAAGCTGTCAGACCCGGGAAAGCAGCACCCTGAACCGAGAAGCATATTCGACTTTGAGCCTGGGAAGAAAAGAACCTCAGAAATCCACAGCCAGGTAACAACCTCACACGCATTCATAGTTTTAAAATAGGCTGTGATATCACTCTAGCAGAAACAAAAAATGTTAACCTCTAGATTTATCCAGCCTTGTTGTTGTCTTTAATCCCTGGAATTCTTTGTGTAGTCTTGCACTGTTTTCCCAGTGTGGAGGATCAATAATGGGTTTGAGGATGGGCACCTTTTCTTTAAGGATTAAAGCCTATAATCCTCACATTTCATCTTCTCACGCGAGGTAACTTGTGAGTGTGGTCATTTTACGTTTATCCGCTGCTTAACACAAGATATGCTCCTTTCTTCTTTTATTCAGAGGATCCAACTTTCAGTCATTCAGCTTTTCAGACAAGAAAATACATAATCTAGGTGTTTATGTTTACGTTTCTATCAGATATTGTGCTGAAAGTCTGTGACTCCTATTTATTTACCTCTTGGGTTGTTATTTATTGTCTTGGTTATTCTGCACTGTCTAGGAGCTGCTGTAATTGAGTGTGCAGCCGATTGTATGTGTCACTGTGTTTAAACAGCCATGGTGAGCTGCAGAGCGGTGTCTCAAGGCTTTATTTCTTCGATTTTGAATGGCCCTTGCAACAATGTCCCAGATCTGGTGCATATTGTGCCTTGTGTCTGCGCTTGTGAAGAAAAGGAATCTTTGTTTCCACTCCCCCATGGGAGCCGAGGTGTCTTGTGATCCGTATTATTGTGTTAACCTCTTGTGGTGTATAATGGCTCACAGCAAGGAGACTTATTTAATTTCCTCTTTATGACAGCGGCCCACGTTCTATCCCCTGGACAGCATTTAGAAAACCAGCATTCAGACCATATCAGGTGTTGTGCTGCTTCACAGTGACATTACAGTTTGGATTGTAGTGAGGATGACTCCCAGCAGAGGGGAAGGCCTTGGTGTTCACAGGGACACATTCAGCCAAGGTTTTTACAAAAAACAAAACTGAAATTGGAGCATAGGGTCCGTGGTTCTTGCAGCAGAGCCTTTTAAAATAATTTCTGAATGAATCAGCTATTCTCTTGGTGTAAGGTTTTTGTAAAGAGAGGGTGAAAGTGGTATCGGCCAGCTAGTGAAATCCAGTTTATTATAATATGAAAGAAATATAAATGGGTGGTTTCCTTACACCTCTGCTGGCATCTTGACATCCAGCCTGCCTCCCTGCATTTTAAAAAACGTTTTTTACTTTTAGACAATATTTTAGAGTTTGACTTTCAATTTCAATGCTTCTCTATCCTTCTCCAAAACCATCCACTGCATTAGAAATAACCAGATAAAAATCCAATTCCTCCAAAAATATATCTTATTAAATATTCAGTTGTCCGTTTTTTTTATACACAAAAAGATATATGTTAAAACCCTCTATATAAACGTGGTATTGCCAGATTGTCAGATTTGCCATTTGGTAAGGAAAATGGTGGCAGCATAGCTAGATGAAACTGCCAAGTGGTGAAACTTGTGTACTATGTTGTAACTTTCTTTTTCTATCCTTAGGTTCATGTATCTCCGAAGAAACAACCTGACACACTAAAGTCCCCTTCAATTGAGGTGAGCTGTTTTAACAGAATTAAAATATCTCCATTAGCTCTATTAAGGTTTCGTCTTAGAAATCATTAAAAAGGGATACCATTAGCTCCAAACTTTGTTTTAGTACACCGTATTAGTGTTTTAATTTTGCCATTCCAACTCCATCATTGCTTGGGCTCAGGCCAGTCTGGTCTCTGAGCTGAGTCGGTTTGAGGCTGAACTGGACTCGGAGATCCAGGGCCTGGAGAGGAGACTTTCCCAGAAGAAGCAGCATCGAGGCCGGGGTGAGGTACTGAGCCCCCCTCCTGTCTCTCTCTGCCAAAGCATACCTCCCACACAATCCTAGCAGAATCCTCACCCACCCTCACCTTTACTCCCCCACTCTCAATGAAGGCTGTGAGTGTCAGTGAGACCCTCCCTGCTTTTAGCTTGCTAGCCACGTCTGTTGTTTTCCCTCTCTGACCTGGATGACAGCCCTGGAATCGCCTGCCTGCCTTTCTCTTGGATTGATCTGCTATGTTTATTGCCTGCCTGCTAGTTGCCCCTCCACCCAAATGCAAATTTGGCTGCCAAAAAAATGAAAACTTTTGCAATAAATTTCCTTTCAATCATATTTTCTGATCATGTTGTTAATAACTTCCCTTTGCAATCCCCAAAGCAACTTGGATGCGACCTTGCCGAAAAGGTTTTTGATTCTTGAGCTGATTCTTGAGCTGATTCTTCTGTGATTCAATTTGCTTCATAGGTTTTGATTTTGAATGAAATCACTGGCAGCTCAGACAGATCATGAATGGTGTTGTTTTTAGCCCGAGGAGGATAGGACCCAGGGGATATCTTGCTCCTATGGGAGTGGTCAGCACCTCTACTTTGTCTGAGTTGTTGTGAGATTTCCTCTGAGCTGTAAGACACAGAAGGCTGCAGGGAACAAACTGTGTTTAATGTACACTCTGCTTTCAGGAGTCCAGAGGTGGAGATCCCGTAACTATCTCAAAGACTGGGACTACAAACTACAGGTCAGTTACTTAAGAAAGCAATGTGGAATATGATTGTTACAAATTATTTTTACTACAATTTTTTTTTTTTTTTTTACAATAGATAGCACTAAAAGTGTTTTTTCTACCTCTTATCTTAACTTACTTTAAATATAGATTGTACTTTAAGTGTACAGTTGTTCTAACACATAGCAATAATACTCTTTAAAGTATATATTCAGGGCTTTCAATACTGACGAGAAATACTATGTGTTTTTTGGCATGTTTTGTCTTTTTCTTATTTTTGTACAAAGGTGTGGCTTTCCTGAATTCTGTTCATGTTACTGTCAGTGCTGCAATTTGTTCTCTAAAAAGTGGACAAGTTGAGTTCAGAGAAATATATATATATATATATATATATATATATAGTTATGTTAACAAATGTAAATTATATAGTGGTGCTATTTTCAATATGTGGATTGTATAGTAGAGGCACATGCAGGATAGGTTACATGCCTGGGTCAATCAGCACATAACAGACCTCCTCTGAGCCCAACACCCAGCCTCCTAATCCACTTTGACATTGCTTCATCATGTGGGAGTAACTAGCCATTGCTTCCCTGTTGTTTTAAGAATGCCAGCACTGTGATTGGACAACACGACCATTAATACTTTGCAGGGTACCTGTTCTGTTAGTCGATCAGGTGACTCTCGGTGCTGGATTCTGTTTAGGGAGCTGTTGAAGTTTAACAAGTTCAAGTACAGTATTTGTTGCTTCAAAGAGCAGGCAGCATTCCACATTTCTCACCATGTGCGTAACGCTCTCCTGCAGGATTCTCGCTGTTGTTTGCTAAGTTGAGTTCATGGTTTGACCTTTTTTTGGCATGGTGGGATAAGGGGGGGCTTTTTTTTCTATAGAGCCTGTTGCTAAGGACATGTGAAATGAAACCAAACAGAAGCAACAAATAGTCAGTATTCTATGTTTCCTGTTGTCTGGGCAAGTCGTATGTGAGTCCAGCTGCAAGTACTGGAATACAAAACAACAGACTCTCTGAAAATATGCAAATTAATTCAGAGGAGGCAGCAAGCTTTGGGTTTGGGATTAATTCTTCACACAGAAATAACTTGACTCATGATTTGGATCGAGTTTTCGGGGCTGTTAAGATCTAAAGCAGATTTTCCATTAAAGGATGACAACATGAATCATACAGTATCATCTGCATGGCCTTCTAGCTGTCTGATTATTTGTCTCATCTCTATCCAGTGTACAAAAACCAGCAGCTGCAACCAGATGTGTTGTACAATGAATCTTCAGGAATACTCCACACGCACACGCACGCACACGCACGCACACAAACACACACACTGTCCCCCAGCACAATTGAGCTGTGTGTATTTCAGTATGTGTGTGTGTTTGACAGAACCTTGATATCATCGGAAACCCTTCCCCTTGATAAGGAGGCACATTGACAGTAATATAAACATAAAATCTTACATTTTTCTTCACTTTTTCAGCAATTCATCAGCAGCAAGGCAGCCTGTCCATCACTCTGTTGGCCCATCACTGAACTCTGCTCCCGCATATGGTAAACATGGAGTTTATTCACTTTTGGCTGTGCAAAACGGATTCAAATTTGATTTTCCCACCAGCATTGATACTGTTTCAGAAAACTTTATGGTATTTATTGTCTTTCTCTCTGTTGTTCATAAGTTGATCATGTTCTGGTCTTCCTTGAACCCACTTGAACCCAAAAAAAGACATGTGCATTTTTAGTGTGCAAGCCACTTATTTACTGTAATCAAGCAGCATATATTTGATATAGCCTTTCAGTAATCTAATTGAAGGTCCCATGATACTCTTTCATTGCCACTGTTGTCTTCTGCTCTGCTATTTCACATTTTAGATTAAGCTAATGTGAACATGGAAATCTTTTGCAGGTTTTTTCCTACAGAATTAGAAAGTGGTGTAGATGGGTGGAGAGGAAGCCCACAAAAATAGGAAGTGAAACTCGGAAGACCTGATTAAAGATTAGCTTTATCCTATTGTTTTTCCTGGAAATTAGTCCAGAAAGGAGCCAGCTAAATCATTTTCCAAGATCCGTTTTGAATTTATGTAGCTGTTAAGGCTGTGTTCGATTTTTCATAGTAAAACATACCAAAACAACACTGGCTGAACAAAAGAGTGCATGATTTAGACTCCACTCATACCGCTGTTACTTTACTTCCACAGTAAAACATCTTTCCCCTGCAAATGTCACCATGGAGCTCCCACCAAAGAAAGAAGAGATAAAGGTATGTTTTATGATTTTCTTGTTACCTTAAAGGTTTGAAAATGTTGAAAAATCCATTTTTATTATGTGTATAGGTGACATATATGTGATATATATTTTGTCGTGATCTGAGTTCATTCTGGGTTGTTCATGCATCTGTACAAATGTAAACACTGTATGGTTTGTTTGTTTTTCCAGATGAAAGCAGCACGAGCCAAGTTCAATTTCCAGGCTCAATCACCCAAGTGAGTTACAGTGTGACCTGAAATGACAGATATTCCATTTCCTTAGTCATTTACATTTCTGTTACAACACTATCTGATTTAAAGGTCTAAAATCTGGAGCCTAAATTCTCTTATGATGCACTTTAAAACAATCAATTCATTTTGAACTTTGAACTGTGTGACTCATTTATTCTTATTCCTTTATTCAGGGAGCTCATGCTGCAGAAAGGCGACATTGTTTACATCCACAGACAGGTAGATGCAAACTGGTTTGAAGGAGAGCATCACGGAAGAGCTGGCATTTTCCCCACATCATATGTGGAGGTGAATTTCTTCATGTGTTACATTTGATTCTGTTTCTTTGCACTGTTGCTTTTTTTCTGGTTATCTTAACCCTGTGATTACTGGCTCTAAACTCTCTCCCTCGTCTTCCATAGATGCTGCTTCCTACAGAGAAGCCGACACCTATTAAGTCCCCGACTTTACAGGTGTTGGACTACGGTGAAGCTGTGGCTCTGTTTAACTTCAACGCTGACCTACCTGTTGAACTTTCTTTTCGGAAAGTGAGTATTGCAGTGGTGCTCTAAAAGAGATGAAGGTGCTTTCTCTTCACATTTGTATAGACACACATGCATTAGTAATTTAATGAATTTAATCTTATTAGCACATTCTGTCCTAAAAAAGATTGATATTATGCCCAATGTCTGTATGCAAATTGGGATGCTATCAGAGGCTGGTTAGCTTAGCTTAGCATAAAGAATGGAAACAGTCACTCAATGCTGAAGATGGTATATGTTGTTTGTTAAATCTGCACAAAAAATGACTGGCACGCATTTACAAGGTTTGCATATTACTAGCATACTACAACACATAGGGAAAAAACAAACACTTAAGTATTTAGATTTCATTGCATTATGTGTTATTCTCTTTGTAATATCTAACCTTTCTAAATTCTATTATTTTCTTTAGGGTGAGATGATCGATATAACCAGGCGTGTTGACGATATGTGGTTAGAGGGGAGGATCTCAGGGACCAGCCGGAGCGGCATCTTCCCGGCCAGTTATGTCCAGGTCAACAAGATGCCCCGCACCAAATTCTCCACTGATGACTTCTCACCAGGCCCCTTGTCCCCTGTCTCCCCCGCACCTCTGAGTCCAGGCCGTCCGCTCAACTCACCCTGTCCGCGGTCACCACTGTCCCCTTTCAACCCCACTTCCCTCAGCCCCAAACCTGAGCACTCCCCACTGAAGCCGTCTTCCCCTGTACCTTACGGCAGCCCAGCTTCACAGTCACGCTCCCCCACCCAGTCACCCGTATCCAAAGAAACGTCCAATCGGTGGCCCTCCAAAAATGCTTCACTCACCAACCAGAACAGCCACTGGACCGGGACACACTCCGCTAACCAGAGCTCCGTGGCTAGAGCTGTTTCACCTTCCACTCAGTCATCGTCGTCTGCACACAGAGCAGGATCTTCCACAGTGAATACGTCTCCCAGATACACTGACCCCTCACAGGTCTGCTCTCACTGCTCTGCCTGAGAAAGTCACTGCATGTCCTCACCCGTGGTGTCACTGTTTATGTTGATAGGACAGTTGTTTATCATTGATTGGTTCATAATGCCTTATGTGAGGTTTCTGTTTTTTTCCCAGGGTGCAATTCCAAACCAGGCTTCCCGATTTACTCCACACGGCAACTCCCTGCCACAAACACAAGTGCCAAACAACCCTGATCCAACAGCGATGCAACGCCCACCGTACGTCTCTACGTTTTTATTCGTCAACATTGTTGCAGCTTTGGTGAATTTGTGCCATCCTTTTCTTTTATTTTGTTTTTTTATTGATCTGTTTTTTTAGATATAAAGCCGTGTACAACTACAAACCACAGAATTCAGATGAGTTGGAGCTCAGAGAAGGAGACATTGTAAGAGTGATGGAGAAATGTGATGATGGCTGGTTTGTAGGTAAGGAATAAAGTGATTCATTTCTAAATCACTTACTAAAGTACTCCCTCAATATAACTCCAATGGAAACAGCACAATGAAGCAGGACATTATGTTAAAATGGTCGACAAATTGAAGAGGAGAAAAATGTAACGCTTCTGCTGGAGAGATGGAACATCAATCTTCTAAAATATAATCCCTTGTCTGGTGTTTTTGAAGGGACTGGATAACGAGTCGCTCCAAAAACTCTGTTAGGTAGTGTTGTTGTATTATTATTCGTTGACTTCAAAAGCCGTGATTGACCTATTTTTAATACTCATCAAACCATTCAGAGGAACTTTGTGTCCGGTATGAAGCATCTGCATCGTTTTAGCCTTTAATTTGTCATCTCTCTGTTGACTGAACATCAATCGGGTATCAGTTAAGCACAGCAGTTTTTTTTAAATAGTTAAATCTGTGATGGAGCATCTACTGATACCTCAACAGGGAATCAATCAACATTTTCCATTTAGTAAAAGATTTCTAAGAAATATAGATATTAATACAATTTTATTTAAATTGTTTGAAAATGACATGAATTCTTAGGCAAAGCAAGTTGATTTATTTAGCAAATTTAAGCAACAAGGCAATTCAAAGTGCTTTACATAAAACCCCAAAAGACAAAGTGCAAAATAGAGATATTTTAAAAGGATATTTATATACAATTAAAGCAGAAGTTTAAGAGCCAAGAGAATAGAAAATAAAAATAAATTAAATAAAACACGAGAATAAAAGTTACAATGCAGTGTATGAATCGTTTAATAAAAGGCAGCGGCAAACAGAAAAGTTAGCCTTCATTTAAATGTAATTTTAGTTTCGTTTTAAACAATTTCAAAACAAGCACTCCCTCTAGTGGACATCATAGAACATTGCAGATGTAAAACTTAAAGTAAACTGTGATTTTTTTTAGTTTGAGGATATATTAATACATTTGTTTGTTTCTGTTGTGTGACCACGGCGTGTGCTCTGTTCTTTCTAGGTACGTCAGAACGGACTCGTGCTTTTGGGACTTTTCCTGGGAATTACGTGGCACCTGTTTGACCTCCTCACTTCCTGCTTGCCCACATCCACCTGGACTCATAAGAGCCCAACCAACCGCTCACTCAGCTCCCTCCAACAGATCCCTCTGTGACACCTCAGCATTTCTTCCTCCCATTACACCCACCACACTCCCAAAACCTAGTCAGACATGCATGTTCACTCTGTTTCCCTGAACAGAGGTGAAGGCAGGGACAATGTGTGGTTTTTCACCTCACCTCCCTGCATGAGCGCATGTGTGTGTGTGTGTGTGTGTGTGTGTGTGTGTGTGTGTGTGTGTGTGTGTGTGTGTGTGTGTGTGTGTGTGTGTGTGTGTGTGTTCCACTAAGTCTTGGAGAGTGTTTTCACACACACCATATGAGAGGAAAGAATGAATGCTGATGATACTGTTTCAGATGCAAAGAATGGACTTTTCTGTTCCACAACTATTTGCAGCTGCAGGAAATTTGCATTCCTTCCCAGTGAACAGTGCTGTTCCTTCTGAGGTCCTGATACAGTATGATGCTGCATTCAGCTTTTGTGTCACCACAGTGCCATCACCATCACAAACCACTGCTGAGAATCAATGAACATTTTTCAGGCATTGCGATTGATGAATGTTTCCTTCAAATATCTTACTCAGATTTTTTTTCAGATCTCTGAAAATACCAAGGGCAAGTTTGAGGAAACCACACGAACATACGTGCTTTAAAGCAGAGCACAGTAAGGGCTCGGACATGTCAAGAGAAGTTTACAGCCTTTGAAAATGCTATGCAGAAGAGCAAACATAATTAATGCGTGTACTGTTTTCTTAAGAAAGTGATTCATTAGAGAATATTTGGCTCTTTTGGATCGATCTACAGCCATGGAGTGGAATGCCAAATGTTAAAGTCAAGAGATGGCTTATGTAATGTGTTGTAAGAGAAGGTGCTTTGCTCTGAAATTAAATGTCATACTCTGTAAGTGTTAGATCAGCTGCGTTGAATAACTCTAAAGTTAAAAATGGACATTGCCTCTAAAGTAAATGGTTGAATTATCTTTTGAGGTATTTGAAGTAGAGCTACATGTGCCAAATCTGACCTTTAATGATATTTCTCTTTTAAATTATCCATTTAACATTCCCAGCTCATTTTATTCTACTACAAATGCTTTTATAATGTTTTCTTGCATACAGGGTTTAACATTCTCCATTTGACAGTATTTCCAAAATCACGTATGTCTGTACCAGTGCGGCCTTTGTCAAGTGTGACCCAATTATACATCCTCATTATGGGGTCATTTTGCAATTTTATATGAATATTCATGATTTAATTGTAAAAAAAATAACTCAGATTTAGTAAACACATGAGATGATTGTACAGACTGTAACCTTTTATCAAATTTAAAGTATAATATATATTTGCTTATAAAACAATGTATCTCATATGTATGGTTCGCAATTTTTTCATTAAACATTACAGAGTGATACTGAAAGTAGCTTGTGCTCATTTTGTAAAATGCTTTTCATATATGGTAATTTCAACAAACGCTTAAGGCGAGTATGAAGTTGACAAGCAGGGACGACTTAGAGAATGTCAGTCACAGCTTCAGTATAGCTTCACAATAAAATGAAAATACATTCAATCACAGTATTTTCTTCTCTACATAAGGACACGAGGGCATGTACCGTACAGTGTTGATAACACTTTTCATGAATGGTTAGTCTGACGGTGTTACATTCAAAAATATTCCTGTATATATATATATATATATATATATATATATATATATATATATATATATATATATATATATATATATATATACAGTACCAGTCAAAAGTTTGGACACACCTTCTCATTCAATGGTTTTTCTTTCTTTCTTTTTTTTTTCTTTCTTTCTACATAGATGTATGTAGATTAATATTGAAGACATCCAAACTATGAAGGAACACATGGAATGATGTGGTAAACAAACAAATGCTCAACAAACCAGAATATGTTTTATATTTTAGATTCTTCAAAGTAGTTGAATGAGAAGGTGTGTCCAAACTTTTGACTGGTACTGTATGTGACATTTAAGAAATATTTAAAGAATATCCAAGAAATGTGAATAAATGGAGATTAAGAATGTATGATTAAAGTGAGTCTAAGAACATATAAAATATAAAAAATATCTCAAGTAAAGATACTTTAATTTAGAGAATTTAATTTAAAAAAGGTAAATGGTATTAAAGGAAATAGTTATTGACAAATGAAGTAGAAGTAGTTCTGTGTCTGTTTTGTGCTTCAGTACTATATTTATTTGATACAGATCAGTTATTAAGTCTAACCATCTAATCAGAGATCTACATACACCTGTGACACCAGGTGAGGGCGGTTCACTTCAATTAACAAGCTAAAAGGACAGCAAGATGAACTACGTCACTAGTTAATTGACGTGGCTCTGTTCGGAGCGCATGCTGCTCTGCTCCGGCAGGTGGCGCGCACAGACACAAAACCCAGCCCGAGAGTGTTTTTTTTCTGAGGGTAAATGGCTCAATTATCACTGCTGCACCCTCCTCTCATACCTCCTCTCTGATGCGACACGCCCAGATCTGCTGCCCGTGTCAAACCTTTTATTTTGGTAACAGCACATGGCACCGCGAGCTTGTTCCACTGATTCCTCTGCGCGCGCAGCCACAGGTGGTGTTCTTGTGTGCCACCACTTTAACATCTGAGGACAACAGAAGAGAGTCGGAGACAAGAAGGACTACCAGCGCTTCATCGCCGCTCCAGTGCTCATAAAGCTGCTCTCTGCTCCGTTTTGGTCGCATTTTGGAGGCGGTATTTGTTTCAGGCTGAACTGGGACCAGTGCTGTCTGCTGGGTGTGTGTGTTTGGTTTACTGTCGAGGAGCGCGCCGAAATTTAACAGGTGGAAAAGAAGACACCTGAAATTCCTACACTCACCTTGGTAAGTAAACATGGCGTTATTATGCGTCTCGAAAAACTGTATTTGATTTGTGATGCAGCTCAATTAATCAAAACTTAAGTGGGTTAAACGCTTATTTGTTTGGGGGAGCAAACTTTGTGTCCTTTTCACACCTTTTTTTTTATGTGTGCAAGTAATGGCACCGTTACATATCACATTTCTGTTTGTTTAACTAATGTAATATGTTGTTGTTTTTCCGTCAGGTGTTGAGATTAATTCTAGGTTTATTTAGGTTAAACCCAAGAGACTCGTATCTCTTCATAAAACGTGTGTGAACCTCAGAATGCAGTGAAGCCTTCCTAAATGATGATTGATGCCAAGTATGTGCTGCACTCACGTGTGAGCTGTTTTGGCCAATGATTCGTGATAAATGTGGAAATTAAAAGTTAGTCTAACTGACGGGAAAACTTAAGCCCCCACAGAGTGAAGGTCTCCACCTTCTTCCCTGCTAATTCATCTGTATTCAGGAGAGAAGGGAAGTTTATTTTATTTTATTTTTTTTGCACATTAAGCAGTCTGTGTGATTTGTGGAGGGGTTGGACTTTGTGCAACCTCAGGAATCTTAAAGTCAGTATTTATGTCACATTAGTTCAACTGGTGAACCAGCTATATTATCTGTCCTAAAGTGGCCCTCTGATGTCTCTGAATTAGTCAGGGCCACTACAGTTCAAGTTCAACACTGTACTCTTAACTTTCCTTTAAGTGTTTAGGCATGACTGTACGTCCAGTTGCTCGCAAACAAATGGATGTTGAGCAGGTGGGAAAGCACTATGAGGTGTTCACAGAGTTCATGTATAATCCAGAACATTCACAATGACACCCCATATTTCCAAACCCCCCCACCAACTGCTGTTTGTGCACCTTCCCCATTATGATGCATTCTCTGCCTAACCCTCCTCTCCCTTTTTATAGTTTGTTTGTTTGTTTCCTGTTTTCTTTTTTTTTTTTAAAGAGAACTGTGCTCTTACTCAGATAGGATAGGCCTGAAGCCATCCTGGAACCAAAACCAGACCTAGACTGTAACAGACTGTAATTTTGGATAGAGCAAAGCGGTGGCTTTTCAAGAAAACAGAGACAACTGGTTACCTTCTAACTCAAGGAAAGAATTTGTTTGTTTTACAACTTCATAGAGGTTTTAACTGAAGCAAGGAACATGTTGTGTTTTTCATTTAGTTCAGGGCCTATAACCGGCAGATTTCCTCTGTGATGATCATGTTTGCAGTTATGCAGGAAGTTGATATAATCTGTTAAGTGTGAAAGATTTTTTTTTTTTTTTATAAATCTGCGGTTTTTCAGTTTGAGCTGTGGCAGAGGCCTGGCAGGATGTTTGACTGTTCATTCTTTCACATAACATCAAACTTTGTTGGAATGACAAGTTTATCTCGGGGCATGTTTCTCAGTATCTAGCGTGCTTCAGCATTCTGAAGCACGCTAGATACTGAGAAACATGCCCCGAGATAAACTTGTCATTCCAACAAAGTTTTGATGTGAACGGTGCACCTCAGTGCATTCACTGAGGTGCACCGTTGCAACAATGTATTTTAAGAGCGTGTAAGTGATGAACAAAGTGGTGGTTGCTTAGTCTTTTGCGAGGAGGGCTTTATTGTGATTGAAGAGAATGTGGTGAGACAGTCTGATTTCCGAGCAGCAGAGTGGGGAGACTGTTCACTGTGAACAGCAGTAACTCCAGATGATGATGATGATGATGATGCAGAGGGAGATAAGTGAAGCCACCACCAGTGTCCTTGTCTTGTTGCAAAGCATACATCACACTGGCAACAATCCACTGTAGTAGAGCTGCAGCAAATTGTTAAAGGGATGATGGGTAATCTTAGAAATTGTCTTTTTATACTGCAGAAGATGCGATTATGTAATATTTCTCAAGACTGTTTCAGCATGAAAAGTGCACCTTTTTTAAAACTGAAAAGGGAGTAACCCACAAAAATTACAGGTATGGCTCAGTGTATAATTGCTTTGATGACAGATGTGCTATTATCAATACTCTCTTACTCAATACTTTCTATATGACCTACAGAAACTCATTAACCAACACCCTATTTCACATCATTTGTTGTTGGATATTATTTCCTCATCTCCCTAGCGACCGCAGCTATATCTGATCAAATGGGTGTGATTTGAGGATTCCCAGAATGTTATTTCAGTCCGCTCGGTCCAGGGAGAGGCTTGCTATTGCATTCCTTTCCTTTTTGAATTCATTGAGTGTGAGTGTCCAGGTAGGTGCCGACCTGTCAGCGTAGCGCGTGACACATAGGGCAGAGTCAACATCCGACCGCATCACTGAACGAGAGCTGTGGGAAGTTGGTGCATGGCCACCAGCGAGAGCTTTGACAAGAGTGATTCATACCAGGAATATTCCCTCGCAGCCACAGTGAATCATCTGAGAGTGTGTGCCTTTGCATCAAACGCTCAGCCTCAGCTTTCAGTTGGATGTACTGCGTCTGCTATGTCCATCAGCCATTCTTTCAGCATTAAGCATGTTGGAGAGCCAATGCTTGTTCATCCAATCCAGGGGATTTCTGCCCAGAGTTCAGGGAGAAGAAAAACACTCTCAGTTAAGAGCTCCAGTGATTGAGGGAAGAGGTGAAGAGTTGATGTAGGTGGTCAGGTTTGGCTGCCAAATATTTTATTACACGGAGCTTTAGTCAGCGAGCTTAACAGTTAATGTAATGCCTCTTCAGTTCATGAATGTTGCACTTCCCCTACAGTACATATGGTAGCAACTTGTTTTTCCAAATGTCACATTCCTCTGAATGAATGAGGTGTTAATTCTTAAGTTTGGCTGAACATAGGGATGGAAATGGTTTCCTGTGATGCACATATTTATTGGTTGGCCACTTTCACTTAGCATGACTAGCAGGCTGTGTATTTTTTCCAACTAATCTATTTTCTTTTTTCTTTTCACTTTTCAATTCTGGTCAACATGACCACTGGTTGCTATAGCTGTGTTGTGATGATATTGCTGATCAACCTTAATGACTCATCAACAGTGAGTCACTATAATTCCGCAAATTACACACACAGTTTGAGACTTGTGTCAGCAGGTTTTGCTCATACTGCCCAAACTACTCGTAACTGCATGTTATGGTTATGATAAGTTATTTAAACATGCTAAAATGAAGATTGCATATCAGTCAGCCGCCCCTGACCACCAGGGAGTTACACTGAGACGTATAGCTCGTCTTTCCTCATTCATAGTCAAAGACAAATAATAAAACCTGCAATGCTATACGGTACATATTAATATCCTAAACCGAGAGTAATTAGCAAACTGTTTCATTTCTATTCAGTATGTCAAAAATTAGATTAAATATCAATGGTAATATATTGCTCATATTTGTTTAAGCTTCTCTAATCAATTTAGTTATCTGATATAGTTATCATTTAGTTTTCGCCCTGAGCAAAAATGTGTTATTGAAAGTGTTTTGCAAATGTAAACCCTTGGGGCTCTCTGCATGTTGGAGCAACGAGCCTTGATTCCAGCAATCGGATAGGCTTGCTCTTCCCCCTCATGCCTCCATTATCTCTTTAGCCTGTAGGGACAATCTCTCATTGATGTGATGTTTAAAAGGCCTTTTAAAATATAGCGTCCCATACGGCAACTGAAAATGAGCTCATTATGGTCTTGTTTATCTCCTGCTACACTTTACATGCACCATGACAAGGAGGATAATGATGAGACATTAGTGGGTTTAGCAGCTCTTTAAAGCAGAATGATGCTCTGCTCCAGCTCTGTGGTGGAGGCAGAACATCACGGCCAAATAAAGCCTTCAAAGTTACCAAAAGATTGCTGAATCAACACCTCCTTAAAACACTTTTATTATAATAGATATTGTTATGTTATGACTACATCATTTCTAGTTAGGTGTACCGATTTTAAACTCGTAACTGCGTGTGTGTGAGCCAATGGATAAACCTGTCCAGGAAATTTGAATGTGCTTCTTGTAGTCTGTCAAACTTGACACCTTGCTGTTGGTTGGTATGTAGGAATGCAATTGTGTTAGTCGGAAGCGAGAGTATTTAACTCCATACACCTTTTTTAGGACCAGATTTTATTCTCCTCACGGCGCGGCTGATGCTCAGCTGCGAACAATAGAAATGACTCCATGACTGGAATTCTTCTCTTTGTGTGTTGAACTGTGCTGCCAGATTGGTGTGGCCGCAAAGGCATCTAGATGTCACCAGAACAGAATTCACCTTTTCTTTATATGTGAATTGGCAGCTTCACAACAATACTTTTGTGTGACGCTGAGTTTTCATGTTCAGCACTTTGTTTTATGTGAGCAGCAGTTCAGCCTTAAAATGTCATCAGTGTCCAATTAAGCACAGCCCATGAGCTTGCCACTTATCCTCACCACCACTGCGTGTTGTTGTTCTTCTCCGCTGTTTGTCCGCTCTGCTGCATACTTTCTGCACCCATTCACTTTGACATTATCCACCACCAGAGCTTTTATGATGCTAACAGTCAACGTTTACGCAGGGAATTAGCAGGGTGCCTGGTTGATAATGGCTGCTCTATAGGAGAAGCTGCAGAAGCTCATGGAACTAATTGACACCCCCAGTGGCTGGGAAACTTTTTGGGCAACTGCTCCCTGTCATTATCCCAAATCCACTTACTTCTGGAGGCCATCGCAATTAAGAGACCCTAATGACGGTGAGCCCAGTAACCCTGCTAATTGGCCCAGACTGTTAATGGCTTACTGGGTCGGCACTGCGTGTCCCAAACACTTGTGGAATGTGCGGCCGATGAAATGGGCCAGTGTTTGGAGGGATTTAGGAGAGTAACGTGGCTGATGTCCTAGATCCACATCTCCTTCGGTCTGTGACTTCCAGAGGTTTTGCTTCTCGTGTCTTTTAGAAACTCTATTATGAAATGCTTGTAATCATTGACAGACTTATCACTTTATTTATAGACATGGAGTACGATTATTTACATTCCAACGTTGGCCACAACATATATTTCTGTCTGGTAAGCAGTGCTTTGGGTCAACCTGAACTTTCAAGTATGATAGTAAACTTTGAATTGAGGTCGTGAGTTATCAACCCTTGGTTAACTGATATAGTTACAGTATGTATTCAGAGGTGCAACAACTTGGTGAGGCTGTAATAACTGGTCACTATCTATTCTGCCAAATGTTTGCATGCTTTTGTATGACTTTGCTTATCTCTGAACTTTAAAATTATAGCAATGACTATGGTGATGACAGTAGATATGACCCAAAGGTCAAAATTACAGTGTTTATGACTAGTAAAACACGGCATTGTGTCTCTGAATGAAAGCAACAGTCGACTATTAGGTGAAAGTTCTGCATTTACTTTCAGAGGTTGACGCAACACCAAGCCTTGTTTGTGTCGAGTTAAGCAACATATGATTTGAAATGGTTTGGGTGTAGACCTTTTTTTTTTTTTTTTTTTTTTTTTGGGAGAGAGCGGGGTAGTCTATACTTAAAATGGCTTATGTCATTGTTTACATGTGCACCTATATATTACTTGCAACACAATAATATCTTCAGCTAAAATAAATGCAGTTTCAGAAACGGCAGCTGTGTGTGAATGCTTGCATTGTGCAGGTGTTGATGAGATGTTTATGGACCTGTGTTCATCCCATCATCACTGAACGCCACCGAGCTGTTGTGTCTCCTCATGCAGTCCTACAACAGACAAACTTCATCTTCAGCTTTGAGCAGTCTGAGTAAACCGGCAATCTACACAGATGAGCTCTTGCAGATCTGCTGGCAAAAAATCGATATGCCACAGACGGTAGCATGCAACACACTGTCATCACCAATTATGATCTGTAATATTTTGAAAGCTCAAGTAATTTAAAGAGCTACATCTGGGGGAGGGGGGAAATCAGTTCCTTGTCTGTCTTGTCAGGCAGCGGTGTAGATATGTGATGGAATAAAATATTTACCGCTGACTGTTACAAAATATTATTCAGATTAAGCGATTTGTCCCTTTTATTGGAGAGCAAAAAATAAGACCCCTGGATAATGTTACAGTACGATTTGTTCTTCTCAAGTCTCTCTTAAAGACTTTGTCTTCAAGAGAATAGAACAATGAAACCCGTCACATGGTTTCACTATACTTTGGCATCGTCAACGATTTGATTTTAAACAGTTGATTTACAGTTTTAGTTTTAGAAATTCACAACAGACTTTGTGAAAAGCAATATCTATACATTTTTGTGCTAAGCCAAACCATACAAAAATGAAATGTCCACCAAAGACCTACAGATTTACAAAGAACTGCATTGTTAGACAAGTTTATATATACAGCCCATTCTTATAAACAAGTCTTAAAGTGCTACCATACTATATGTTGTGATATCATACTACACCACTGTAAACTGTATACATTGGACACAACGGTCACAGGTAAACACCACAAAACGCTCAGCTCCTCGTGTGCTTGCACGACTTTTGGTTTGCACGTTTCCCTAAAGAGCATTTGGATTTAATGAACCTCTTTGGCGTTTCAGGCACTTTAGCAATGTTAGTCATGTGTCTTTGGTTTCAGATTCCTCCAATTCCTGTTTGATGTTGTTGCACAATCCATGTCGAGGGGACTTAGGCCCGTGGAAGTGAAGTGTTGCTGGAGATGAAAGGCGGCATATGCAAATGTTCACTGTCTTCACCTGTTGATCTAATATTAAGCCTGGCCAGCAGAAACACATTAAGACGTGCACATATTTATGTTACACTGACTCAATCTCACGCTCACTGTGTCCCTCTTCTTTTCAGGGTTTGACAAGCGTGTGTGCTGACCTGATCACTAAATGGCGCTGACGGTGAACCTTATCGGTCCTTCTCCATGGGGCTTCAGAATATTTGGAGGAAGGGACTTCAAGAAGGCCATAACTGTATCAAAGGTACTCGTCAAAAGCCGCCCTGTTGCTGAACCTCCTCACACCTTATCAAATCATTTCCTCTGTTTTTGTCAAAACACAGCCTGTAATGGCATGTCATGCAAAGTCAACTTCCTCCTCACTACGTCTCTTTTCTTGTCTTTGTTTGTGTCTGCGGGCTGCTTCGTACCTATTTCCTTGACAACTGAACCCGTTAGAATAGAATGGAAGTAGATTACGTTAGCAGGAAACCACTGATTACAGTTACAGTGGAAGTTTAGGTGGGAGGTTTTTTTTGTTTTTTGTTTTTTTTGCTAGCTCTCGTGCATTACCACGTGCAACAGTAAATTCCCATTCACTGTTTTAAAAAAAAAAAAAAAAGGGGCAGATGGAAATGTTACCACTGTAAACAGACGTCGCACAGTAAACACCACCAGGAAACCTTCTGCATGCCAGAGAAACCCAGTTCTGCCCGCTGCACATTCTGGTCCTGCATCACCACCTCAGCCTGTTTTTTACCAGTGAGACTGCCCCAGTAGCTCCACAGACTATAAAAGATAAATTATTGCTGAATCATGGCAGGGTACCAGTGCTTCACACCGACTTGGACTTCAAAAGCATTTATTGTTTGCCCCCTCTTGACAACTTCTTCATGAGAAGGCCCGTTTTCTATCATAAATCAGTTTTCGTTACTGCTAACCAGTAAACAACACCGGCATGTTTGCTTGTCTCAAATATCAAACGGGTTCTCTGAAGTGACGGGGGTTCCTGCTGAGAGAGAAACTCTATCACTGAAATTGCTTTTGCGAGCCCAGTTTAAGAAACGGCTTGTCTCACCCCATTGCCATCCCTCCCCCCACCCCGCAGTTGAGCAACCACAGCGTTAGCCCATCTGAAGTGGTTGGCACTTGGCACAGAGACGACATGGATGCCCTCTTTTATTCCTGTTGGCCTGAAAGATAGCTTGCCTCCGTTTCACTCGGGCACCAACGCTGGAAAAGAACCCCCAGCTGCTCTTAGTTTATGTGAAACCAGGCGTGTCCTGATCAAAAAAGGCACGCACTATTGTGGGTCACCACAGCAACGCTTAATTGCCTCTCGAGTGGGCCCACAGACATTGCCCCTCTGCCCTCTTGCTTGACTAAACTCACAAACAGCCTGTTGACTGGCACTCTATTTGCATCCATTTTTTTCCTTTAGAGATGTAAGAATGAGTCGTTCATCCTCTCTGATTGGCTCTTTTATTTGTTTTGTTTTGCATTCTTCGTTTTATTGCCTCAGTCTGTTTTTAATTGTCAGGCGAGCACTGGTTGTGGCAAATGTCATACTTACAAGCTTAAGTTTTAGCAGCGTCGGCCTCCACATTTGGCCTTTTTTTGTTTTAGTAAGGCTGCGTGTTTGGGTGTGTGTGTGCTGTGGACAAAGGAACCGAGCTGAAAGGTGGTGAGGATGTTATGTTTCAGCCCATTAGTGTGGAATTCCCTCTGATGTGGCTGTATAGCATTGGCTTTGACATGCGGTGAGGCTGGCTGCAAAGGTCAGGCCCAGTCAAACCATCAAGTAGTGTCACACTAATGACTCCTCCCCGAGGGTGTCATGAATCTGTCCGCTGTTGACCGGCACTGCCTCGATCCATGTGTGTGAAGCGCTGTGGCGTCTGATGGTATTCACTGTGAAAGTTACGAGTTGTAGAGAGAAACCGTTGCGTTGAGACTTCATTAAAAGCGTGTGAGGGAGTTCGTCAACAACTTTTCTCATTAAGTTAATTTGTTTATGCTGGATGTCAGTAACTGACAAATTGTTCACACAGCCTTAATTTACAGAGCCGTCTGTACTCGCCAGATAGATGACATCCATAAAGTGTAATGTTCAAAACAGGACCTGGGGCCAGTAGGACCTAACTGGAGCTCAATCTTCTGTTCAACAGGTCAACGGGGGCAGCAAGGCAGAGAAGGCAGAGCTGCAACCTGGTGATATTATCTTGGAGATCAATGGGGAAAACACGGCCGACATGCTGAACGTGGAGGCCCAGAACAAGATCAAGAACTCAAAGACTCAGCTGCAGCTGGTGGTGGACAGGTACGCTGAAATGCAGATCTGCAAAAGCAACACCTTTTCCTGCTGGTTTTTATGTTGCCCATGTTGGATTTACAAACATAAAATGCGTACAGACCCATGCAACCTTCTGCAGCATCGTTCCCCATATGATCATCTCTAATTTTCTGTGTTTATGCCAAGACCACAGTGACCTCAGCTTCCATCTTTATTCACATTGTTTTTAACGTCATGCGGGCACTGTACAAACAAAAACAAGTGATTGTAATCAGGGGAAATGCCAGCATGTAAGAGAGCCTCGGTGTTCCCTTCCCTCATAATAAACCCTGTTTTGAGATTTGCCCAGACCTTGTTTGGATGACGGGGAGTTGGCTGCTTAAAAGGTTTTCCTTTGAGCCAGGGCTGCTGTTTTGATTAAAAGGTCCTCCCTAAATTCTCATTTATTGTCACTGTTGCTCCCAAAACCTCTCTATCCCAGTCTTTCCCTCTGCACACACAAACATGCACCCACACACTCTCACGCACGTGTGCTTGCACAAACTTTCTCCTTGGATGTCCCACGTCCATGTGAGTGAATTTTTCCCTGCTGACCTCATGTCTCCCACAAGGCCAGAAACAACACCATTACTTCTAGCCTGCCCAGAACAATGCCACTGTGTAGTCCTGCCATGTCTTTAATCCCACTCTGTTAACTTTTAGAGGGTTTCAGCATCAAGGCTGTTAAGTACCTCGCTGCTCCTGTCCTAACACCACTCATCAAGCAGATTATCCATCTGTAGTACAGTACATTCAGATAAACGCTGGTGAGAGGTGTGTTATGGAGCAGCAGAAATCTGTAATGTTTGCTTTGTTCTTTGCTTAGTTGAGAGCTCTCCCTTTTTTCCAGCTCAATATCTGGTTGCAACAACTGACTATCATCACACAGATGATGTTGTCTACTGGAAGAAGCTGGCACCAGCTGTTTTTTGGCGTGTCTGCTTCTGTAACCAGAGGCAGCGGTTTATTGTCGCTGCAGCCAACGACATGTTCATCCCAGACTTTGCTAACTGGGTTTATTTTTACATAACAAAGCAACCACAGCATCACTGTCTTGTCGTAGACCCTGAAAAGTCTGGCTTTGTTCGCGGCTACTTGTATGGACTTCATTGTCCATTGTTGCCTTGAGGGTGATGTCATGCTGACCAAAGCAGTAGTCTCTCTGTGATCCCGTTGCTCTCTCTAATGGAGTTGCCCATCAAAGTGCCTCGTTGGTATAGTTTTACTACACAGCTATGCTGGTTCCTCTTTACATTCTGAGATGCTGGGATGTGCATGCATGTGCTGCTTTGTGTGTGTGAATCCTGCAACTAGCATCATTATCTCATCTGATCACTAAAGATTCAGAACACTTACTGTTAAAGTGCTGTTGCTGCAACGGCAAATACCATATGAACCTGACTGCATTTCTTTGAGTTTGGCTTGATCGGTAAAGCAGCAAGACGAGGTATCGAACCTCAATAGAATTTCGGGTAAAGTCAATTTTATTAATCTTGCCCAAAATCCTAACATTTGCCTCAGAGGGCTCATATTTTCTTTAACAAGAAAATTGTAAAGCCTCAGATAAGGACACAGCTCCAAAAAAAATATTTTATAATATTTTATTTTATTCATTTATATATTTCATTTAAACACAAACTGTGTGTAGTGCGATCTGTAAGTAAGTTACCGAGAGTTGGTGTCTTTTAATATTTCAGTTCTCATGATGGAGAGGTATTTTTACAATGCACACGTTTGAAGAATCTGCCTCAGGCGGTGTAACTGCAGGTCCTCTCGATGACGACTGTGCACAGCTCGTATCAGCAAAGGGTTTCACGTGCTGCATTGTCAGCATCTCTGTGATATAAAGACACAGTCAGCATTTTCACCAGAAGCCACGTATAAACAGAGTTGACTTGACACTGATCACAACGTTGATACATCTCGCTTCCTTTTAAAAGTGGAAGTTTAAAGCACAAGGAGAGCATTTCTCTACTGAACATTTCCTTATTCAAAATGAGTTTTTCAGACCTGTCGCATTAATATCTCTCCTACGGGAAGAAATGTCTTACGGCTGCTGTATCAGTTTTCGTCTTCTTGCCATCTCTTCTGCTCAGTATGAGGAGCCCAGGCCACGAGAGGTGTGTTTCTGGGTGATTTACCACAGGCATCCAGGCCTTCCTGTGCGCCTCATTACCCCGGGCTCAACCAAAAGCCAGTCAGCCTCTGGACCTGCAGCCGGGGGGGCACTGTGTGTTTGAATTGGCTCTTATAGCCATATTTTCCCCCTCCAAATTCAATGATGGAATTGCTTACAGAATGTGTTTTCTATTTAAGGAAGTAAAAGAAAAGTGACTAGTTGGAAAGTTGAGGTTCATTGGGAGAGAGTCTGCAGTACTCGTCTTCTGCAGTAATCTCTAAGATTCATGGGAACATACTGATGGATGCATGCGAGTACATTAGCAAAAGGGATGTCAAAAAATATAATATAAACATGTTTAGACTTTTATTTCTCTTTTTCTTCAGTCATTACTTTCCTTAATTAAGTTTTTGAACATATTACATACTTTCATGTGCAGCAGCCCAGAATGTAACTTAAACCAGTTTTACTGGTACTATTATTATTATTATTATTATTATTATTATTATTATTATTATTATTATAATATTTATATAAACTCCCTTACTGCCCACACGCTACATAGACATAGATGAAACTTTAGGTAGTCAGATATTATCAGTGTTGACAGTCATTTGATCTCTGTGGTTTTCTGTCTTTCAAGACCTGACCCTCCCAGTCCTGGACAGACCAACGGCATCAATGAGCAGTTCACCGGGCGCTTCCAGGTCAGAGTTGCAGCTACACAGGAACTTTAATCTGACTCCAGTTTTCCCTGATAACTAAACATTGAATGGGGGGTTGATCTCCAGAGTAGCATTCTTCATATCTTTTTTTTTTTTTAATCCACGGCCTTGCTCTGTGCCTGTTTATGTGGATACTGTGTTGTTTTGACTACACAGGGCATGCTGCTTCATTTATACTAATGCATGCATGACACATCTGTTTATTACATATCACTGTCCTCAAGATGGAAGAAATACAAGACATGTTTTATTAAGATGATAATGAATCCTATAGTGATGCTATGGTGACCTTTCTATTATGCTTCTCACTTAAGCCGTTCACTACTTGTATGGCATTAGTATAGATCAAGTTACGTTCAACTAATAATGCAATAACATTCCTGTGATGTTTTGTAGGAGGCAGTAATAGTGAGTCGAGATGAGAATCAGAACTACAGAGAGTACACCATCTCCAGCCCTGCGTCGCTGTCCCCTGGACCTTATTCACCAGATCCTTTTCCCAGCCCCGATGTGAAGAGGGAGAGGCTGACACCGACCACCAACAAGGGGTAACTCACTTGATCTTCTGTAGTGGAAGTCAGCTTTGCAGTGTTCAACCATGCCAATAAATGTGTGTTTTATTGCATAGAAATCAGTCCCACTAATTGGCTGCAATGCATATTTGCTGACAAGCAGGTTCCTGAGGCAGAAACACACGTCTCCTTTAATGAAGACCACAAAGTTGGGAGCATAATTGGAACTCTATTACTGGCGTTTGTTGGACAGATACTGAACCTTCATCCAGCTTGTCCACTCCTGCATTGTTGCTGTGCTTACCAATGTTGTAACAAAAGGATTATACTGTCTGGAGACACACATGTGATCTGGTTACTTGTAAATTACAGTTTAGACAGTCAGCCTTTCAGCATGAACAGGGTCTAAGATAAAGTCTTGGGGCTGTTTTAGCTTGACGTTTCCGACGGACAGTTGAGTCTCTTTTCAGAAACCTGTCTATTCAAAGCTTCAATAGGCTTATATGTGGACAAAGGGCTGCAACAAGTGCTCTCTTTACTCGACAACAGGCCCACAGTCAATAGGTTGGGGAACAACAGACAGAAAGTGGAACCATGGGATTGTATTGTAGTAACAAAGGATATGCACAGGATATCACATTCCACCGTTTGCATTCACTTTAACAAAAGGCAGAATGTGGAACGTTCACCGCGCCGCTCTCTCTCTCTCGGTGCGTGGCCATTTGTTGACTCTCCTGGACAACTTTAGTAGTTCAGTTAACACTCAGATCGTCTCCCTCGTCTGGATTGATGAAGCTTCCTGCCCAGACTACTTGATTTCCATCTTGTATTTAATATAAATAGAAAGTGTTGTTATATTGTTCTTCCATCTTAATATTATATAATGGAACATTGATTTATGACTAAATATATGCAGTACATCAATTATTTCAATACAGCAGTCATTTTTGGAATTGTGGTTTATTTCCATTTAAACTTCTGTGGCTCCTCATAATAAAGTCACATCAAAGAGGAGTTTGTACAGATCCCCATGGTGAACCTGCAGTACCATAATTACATATTTAATATATAATTATGAAAGGAGCAATATGGATAAAATCCTTTTATCACGGTATATGTCATTTTATATCACAATATTGTGTGGTATACTATAATATATCTAGACAATGAATACACTACATTTGGAAAATAATTTAAATTATTAATAGATGAGCAGACAGGAATGTCTGTTTTGGAATAATCCAGCAAAATACTATAGAATTCAAGTCCTTTCAAGTCATATTAAATCCAACATTGCAAGTTTGTCATGCTTATTGATTTTGCAATCGTCCACAATAGCCCAATACACCCAGAGACGCACATGATTCGTTCTGTTACTGGTGAAAATTTTTTCTAAAAAGAAAACATGCCTTTCAAACCCGCTGGCAGGTCGTGGGGTTCAGAGGGTTAAAGGGATACATTCACTACCACATAAACAATTTGAAACAATCCCAGAGGGATTTGCCTGTCTCATGTTATATATTGCCTAACCCAAAATAACACGCACGTATGTTTGACTCTCTGTTGTCTCTCTGTTGTAGTGTCCAGCTGCGTCCATGGTCTCCAGAGGAGAAGAGTCACAGGCTGTCCAGACCGCTGTCACAGGTTGGTTTCTGTTGTTTTCTTAAACCAGACAAATTCTCTCCTCGCTCCCTTTTGTAAGTGCGGCTTTTGAAGCAAGTTTTCAGCTAACTGACGTATGCGATTGTCCAGCATTTGTTTAGTCATTAACTGTCCAACCCAAACAGTAGCTGAATTCAAGCCATAAATTGTCTGGATTTAATTATATGGGGCAATCAATTCTTGGTGAGCGTAAAATGAGTCTCCAACCACAATCAAGAGAGAGCGGTTTGTTTTGTTCCCGTCTTACTACCAACACTGCTGTAAAAATGTGTTTGTTACTTCATGCTTAAGATCAATGATTCTCAAAGCTGGGTCTGTGGCACTCTGCTAGGGGGTCTGTGAAAGGTCTTCAGATTCATTTATATTACCCATACTGTATGCTTGTTTTTCACAAAAGTTTTTAAAGTTCAAAGAATAATATTTTTGATTTAAAATCTATAATAGTTTCTAGATTATGTTCTAATCTAACACAACTATAACTTAGTCTGCAAATGTGTGTAATACATGTTTGATATATTTTTAAAACATCTCACTTGTTGTTCTTTCACATAACAAAGACTAAAAGCTGAACATTTGTTGACATACTTGAGGGGATCCCCAGTGTATATATACACGCGTAATGATGATGATGATGATTTCTTGGGTATCGTATAGGTTTGCGATCTCGGAAGAGTCCAATATACTGAACAAAAACATGCACATTTTTAGATAATTGTTAAATGTCCCACAAAGCCAATCTGCCAAACATCTGTAGCTTCAGTTTCAGGCTGCAGTTCACTTGGTCAGTATGCCTGAAGGTTGTTGTCCTCCCGTCTGTCGCAGTCTGCAAGAATAACATGTCTGAATTCTTCGCCTTTCCTCTTGAATTATTACTCACTGATGCCACAGAAGATGCCCAACCAAAGATTTGCGAACTCAAGTGTACTGTATGTGTGGACTTAACAGTAAAGGGTTTGACATTTTTATAGCAGGGAGTGTATAAACTACAAAGGTCAGTCTTTGAAGTTATCTGACATTAAGCTGAACAACAGTCTGGAGCCGTATCATTCAGAGCCTGCTCCAAGGAAATAAATATATATACTTTCCATCGAAACAATGGCCTCAACCTTTAGTCGTCTGAATGGATCACTAGCAGTGAAATATGTAAAGTGGTAAAATACAGACTTGGGGTTATCATGAGACTGCAGCTAAACTATGCTGTGCTTATTTACCATTCTAACAACAAAGCCAAGAAGGAGGACTCTGTGTCTGGAGAGACTTCAGTGAGTTACAGAGAGAAAATGTTGTGGGAAAGTTCATCATGAGCTATTTCAGCTATGCCTACATGCTCAGTCTCAAGCATGGGTCCTACTGATAAAACATGTGAGATGACGGAGCAGGAAAAAACATGCAGGACCTTTTGTAATGGCACAAGGAATTCCAGCCATTTTTATACCACTGGACATTACATAAAGTTGGATAAATATGCAGAGGTTTGAACTTAAAAACATTCGAGCATTCCTTCTAAGAGGCTGCTTGCTGAGAAGGTTCATTTTGAAATTTCTCTTAGAGTTTGGGATTTTTTTTATCTTGTTTACATGTTAAATGGGATTCAGGTGCACATGTTGCTCGCGGCGATGTCCACCCTCTGAGACTGGTGGCTTACGTCAGAGTAGTTTTGATCTCTTTCACACTGGGAGAAAGATGAACCAGTCTAGTCATGATGTAATTGCGGTTCAAGTGGCTTTTTCTGAACATTTTCAACCAGTCTTTATCAAACTAAAATGCTTCTGTCAGTCATGACCACCATTAAATTGGGTCTCAGCAAAACATAGTCTTTAGGAATGCACTTAAGAGTCACTCCTAATAACTAATTTGATGTGACTGCAAAGCCACATGGCATGTTGTCTTGTTCCAAGTTGTCTCAGAGCAGTGAGGGTTTGCAGGATGTCTGTGTGTGCGGACATGAATCCGCTCTCTCTCTCTCTCGCTGTTTAGGCATGTTCAACTGACATGAGTGTGATATGTGGTGTTCATTTGGACGGCTGACACCTCAGGCGGAGAGTAGGCTGGACCGACGATGATAAAGTCTTCTAGTGTCAAGTCCTTTCACTTGGAAGTAAAATTGCCTTACTGAGCCATGGGACCCCTGGACTGAAAAGTAATTATTATAAATAAACCATTTGGAATTCCAGCTATTGTTTTTTTGAGCTTTTGAAGCGGATCCACGCTGATATTACACATGTAGATCAGTATACTTGTCACAAAGAGCACTACTCAGCCTGCGAAAACGGTTGTATTGGATTCTGTGTGACTCTGTAGGGAGCTTTTTAAAGTCTGATGTCATCAGGCGTAAGCCCTAAAATTCAACAGAAATCTATGTTACAAACTTGGGGCTTGAGTTTAATAAACATGAGCAGGCAAAGAGGGTTCAACAAAAGACTTGAGATGCATTATAGGAAATATAGGATTCATTGCTTTTGGAGCTGGACCCAAAGTGGAAACTATAGGTCAGGATACCTCAGCTTCTGCTGCTTTCATTTTGGTCTTTATCATTATGGGCGACGGCCATTATGCATTATGTTTTCGGGTTGTTCGTACGTACATCTGGTCCATTCTTATAAAGGCAATATCTCAAATTTCCACCTTCACTCACGGCTGAACTCAGATGCTAATTATGACAAATTCCTACAAATAGGATAAAATAATGAATAGATGACAATTTGGACATATGTTAGGGTAAACTGCAACATAAAATTGTTGATTTGAACTTCAGAGACCATTTGTTACCACTGGTCCTCTTGACCATTTGGTCTTACAGTCTGAATAGTTCAAGTGCTCATGCTCAACTCAGCTTATTGATATTTTATTTTAGATTTGTCAGTGTATTATTTTAGATTTGTCAGTGTATTATTTCTCATGAAGGCATTTTAAGCCTTTGTTGCACACAGATGCTGATGTTTTCAACTTCAATCCAAAACCACATAAAAAAAATCCACTGTGAAGTTCTAGTGAGGCTGCGGCAGCAAACCATGGCGGAGCACACTTCCGTATTGGCCTACCAAAAAACACATTATAAACTGTATTGTGGCTTAGGGCTCCATCTGCGAGTCCTTAAGAATGAGTGGGCTCCTGTCATAGCCGTCCATCCGGGACGGCTTCGCATGTTTGTGGTATTTATGGAGTCGCCCGTTCCCATTCTGCTTACCATTTTTAAATTTACCATTTTGTCTCGTTTTCCTGATGTTGGAATCCGTATCGTCTTGTCTCCTCTGGGAGATGTTACATTCCTTCTATCTCCCTCTTCCCCAATATCAACTTGGCCTTTTATAGCTTTTTCCCTTTAACTGTTCCTTCAGTATGTTTGAATTAATATCAAACTACATGTTTTGAGAGTACTGCAACTTGATTTGTTTAATCACTGCTTAGTCCACCCTTTCCTTCTTTTTCTGGTTTTAAAGCCTTGGTTTGCTTGCTCTGCCATATATGCCTGAAAGCCTCCGTGTTTACCATCATCCAGCCTAGTGAATGAGATATTTGGGTTTTGGCTGACCCCTTCCTCCAAGGGATGTCTACCATGGTTTTTAAAGTGGTGACGAGCATCCCGCCGCAGTGCTGTGATTAGTGAGTGGAGTTCTTTCAGAGCTTCTCGTGGGGAAATGGCTGGGAATAGGCCTGCCATGAGTTCATGGTGCATTATGCTGCTTGGGCTGGCAGGAACACACCAGCCCAGTGAGTGCTAAGATGTGGAGCCTCCATGACAAGGGCCTCTGTCCTGCCTGAGAGGTGCAGAGTGCTGCTGTATCAGATGATCAGCCTCTCAGAAAAGCTCCTAAAAGGCTTTTCCACCCTTGTTTTGGCTCCCTGAGTGAGGAGAGTGGGATGCGCAACAGGATCCGCCGTTTTCCAGGGTGTTGGATATCCTGAGAAAAAGCCTGTGTACAATAGTGGCTGTGATGGCAGAAGCCGTGGAAGACTGGTGCTGCTCTTTCCCTCGCGTCACAAGGCCTGTCGTTGTGTGACGGGAGCTGGAGGAGACGGTACTCAGGGTGGAGCTGGGACACACACACACACACACACACACACACACACACACACACACACACACACACACACACACACACACACACACACACACACACACACACACACACACACACACACACACACCAGGAAACCAGCTGACATTCCCAAACTGTACTTAGGCCATCATAGAACTCTGCTCAAACACAGGAATGTCCTTTTGTGCATCATCATGGAATCTAAACTGTCTACATATTTTCACACGTGTTCTGTGTGTTAAGATCTGAATTGCATGTTTAAAAATGATCACTGCACGTCATGTTTTTCATATACAAATAAACTTGACTTTAATGCACTTCATTGAAGAATGTTGGCATTTTCTGCATATTTTACATTACCAAGCATGTGTAGTGTCTGTGGCTTCATTTAGATTCTTGTTTTATGGTTCGTGCATTTTTTTAATTTATTTGTCATTACCTTTTAAACTCGATTGTAAAATGTCAAGAATGTCTGTCTGTATAGACCTTTACATTTCCCATGCTGTAGACAATTGGCAACTTGAATTCATGTTTTCCAGGAAATGTATACAGTACATATTGTTCAGGAGCTCTAAAGGGTAGTTTGTTAAATAAGGAAAGTGACCTTTAATCAAAAGGTGTGGATCCAAGTCCTTGTTACAGGAAGCATTCATCCTGCTGAAGTGTGCAGCTTACCCTGACCTTTGACCATCTTAAGAGGAAAGGCAAAGAAAACTGCAGAGATTTAAAATTCATTGTTATAGTCGTGTGTTGGATACCCCGGTAGGAAAAAGGGAGTTCATTCCATTTTTTTTATTCTATAGTGACACTGAAGCACACTTTAATGCAGACTTAAATATCTACTAGCTCACAAAAGGAGCGAGGGTATCCTAGATTCCTGCAAGCCGGGCATGAGATTGTATCTGGCCGGCCAGCGTCATGATTCAGAGCATCTGTTTATATCATCAAGGAACGACCACAACGGGATCCCTTATGTGATGAGCAGAGCCAAAACCAGACTGCTTTTCATGAGACATGACCCGTCGCTGGGCCATTAGGACCAGGCTCCATGTCTGGGTTTGCAGTTGCTGTACTTTGAGGTTCCTGAGGGTTGCCTTAGTGGGCTGCCTGATCCTGTGCTGGCATAGGGTGGTTCCTTTATAAATATCACTCCTAGTGTAAGATGGCCAGCTCCTGCAGCGTGACACCCATGCAAACCAAACTTTTCCCCTTCATGATAAATTGGGTGGAGTGGCCTTGGCTGTGTGACATGTGTCACCAATCTCTTTATCAAGAGAGGGCAGGGTAAGTATCCTTCCACACAGCCTCCATCCCATACATTACTCTGTCCACTATTCTCCTTGCAGCCTGCATGCCAGCGACTGGCTTTGTCCTGTTCTATTCTGGAGGTTGTGGCGGACTGGAGTGCAAAGCTGCGGTCATCCATTTGGAGCACAAATGGAGACTTGGCATGTAGGAATAGAACTAAGTTTATGTTTTTAATCTGAGTCAAAATATAAAGTTTTATAACGCACGCACTGTTGGTTAAAGATTCATTTATTAGAAAGTCTTTATCTTCAGGACTAAAGACTGGAGATAAATGCACCTCACCTGCTGAGTGGCTTCTCCTCCAGAAGGAAATACAGACGCGCATATTGCCTCCTTGACGATGATTGCTCGGAATGATGTACTATTTCAGGTCTGACATGAGTTGGGCTGTTGTTTGGTTTGGCAGGTCGGTGCTGCGCAAAGCCAAGCCAGTGTCAGGGGAGCGGTGCTGGCCGTGGTCACAGTAGAGCGATGTTTTCTTCTTCTTCCTCTCTGCACAGTGAGCTCTGTGACTGGACAGTGTGAGGCCTTTTCACATGGACTCATGGCCGTTAAGCTTGGGATCCATTGTGGCCGCTGCAGGGCGGCATGCCTCTCCTTATCCACACTGATTGATCAGCTCGCCCTGTTTTTCTTTCCCCTGGAGTGGAAAAGCAAACTGGGCCGTTTTTTTTATTCCCCGAGCTTTCCAGGCCCCCGGGTGCACTCATGGGGACACTCAGCCCTGCAAATTTTATGGGGAAATGTTGGCTGGGAGAGATGGTCCTTTTTACTAGTTGGTGCTGTTTACGAAGGTGGTTGAACGGTATGTCAACATTCCAAAAGTTGATGTCAGGGAAACGACATGTATAACTGACAGTCAGTATGTTCATGCCAGCAAAAACAGACATGTCAGCATAATGTATATTCCCTGGTTTTACACGGGGCAACACCTAGATTTTAGGGTAACGGTTTCTAACGCTGCATTTTTTGGTCATAAATCATACCGTTAAGCTGGTAAAATGACACTGACGAATAATTCTACTACTCTGAGACACCATAAATGCATGTCTTGCTGACATTTTAGATTTATGTTTTAGCCATTCACGGAAATTCCTGTAGAAATATGATTTTTAGGCTGCACTTCATCATATTGTGTTGTATTGCATTATAAGTCATAGTCTTACTATGTAACAAAGTAAAGTTACTGTTCTTCTGAACCCAGAGTTGGACATACCAGGTGGTTTCTGTCTAATTACTGCAGTTTTGGTGCCGTCAGCCTCATTAACCATTAGAGCTCAATCACCTTTTATGGAGGGACTTTCACTGATGACCTGTTAGGAGAGCCATCTAGAACTCCTAACTCATTCTGACTATTTTGATCAGCACACTTGGTTTTATTTCAGCTTCTTTTGAATGTTACAGACCTTTTTTCTTCATACAACTGAGAAGAAGAATCCTTGTGACCATAAATGAAAAGTAACACAAAGTCCAATGATTTCAGTTCAACCATGATGAACTCCAGATGTCTAATGAGCTTGATATGCTGCGCCAGTTAGAGCCTTGTGGAGAATTTAATAGCGATGAAAAATGTGTTACTTGTGAGACCCTTTGTGGATAAATAAACGTTCAGACCCATAATCGTGTGTGTGTGTGTGTGTGTGTGTGTGTGTGTGTGTGTGTGTGTGTGTGTGTGTGTGTGTGTGTGTGTGTGTGTGTGTGTGTGTGTGTGTGTGTGTGTGTGTGTGTGTGTGTGTGTGTGTGTGTGTGTGTGTGTGTGTGTGTGTGTGTGTGTGTGTGTGTGTGTGTGTGTGTGTGTGTGTGTGTGTGTGTGTGTGTGTGTGTGTGTGTGTGTGTGTGTGTGTGTGTGTGTGTGTGTGTGTGTGTGTGTGTGTGTACTATGATCACATGAGACGACTATGGCTTCTCTGAAAAATCTCACTGTACTCCCTGTGCCATTACAATTCACACACAATCGGGTTCATCCATATGTATCATGTGCTGAACAGCAGGAATCGTTACTTTGACCTGATATTGTTTAGCCAAATATTCCCTCTAGCTTCCACTTTTAAACTATTTTCACCAATAAGGAGTTGAAATTAAAAAAATAATAATGTTACCATCACTGGCAGAAAGTTAGTGCACTTTGCCCTCACTCAGCTGAAACAGAGCTGCATTTAGTTTTCAGAGTGGATTACTGTATACTCGCTCATAGTCATCCTGTTGTCTTCATCCCTCTGCTGCTCATTTGGCCTCTAATGTTGTACATATGGTTTATATCTGGAGCGGTCTGATGGTGTGTGGCCATGGTGAACGAACGGAGAGAGGGGGAGGTATTAGCACTGGCATCACGAAGATCTGTCATTTTATTCCATGTTATTGAATGCTGCAGTGTAACCCAGGGCCAAGACGTTATATGTATGAAGCATTATAGAGGATTGAGCTTGACTTTCTAAAGCTTACTCCATGTGCTGTATGGTCTGGGTACTGTATATGAAGAGAATATTACATACCTAATTTGAAAAAAAGGTGAACTAAGCATGCCCTAAGGTCGGAAAACTAGATCCTCTATATACATCCTACGTATGTTAAATGTTGGACTTGAAAACACACAAGTAGATCAGAGGTAATTGGCTCATCATTTGAAGCAGCCTCTATAGGAGCTGTAGGAAGTCCACTGGTCTGGTGTCATCATTATTTAGTCTGAGGGCTTACGTTAAGGAGCAGCAGTGGGATATGAGGCAATAAAAAAAAGCTGAAGAATGTTGATGACATGAATTTTGATATAAAACAATAGTGTTTTATTTGTTACAGAACATGGACACAGGGATGCACCATCACTCAGACATAATTACAAGGCAGGGTCCATCAGTGACAGTGGATAACGAGTAGCTTACAGTCAGCCTCAGGTCTTTGCTCTGGACCTCCACCGATGCACACTGCTGGATAGGAAACACTGTACACGGCTCTGATTATTACCCGGCCCAGGATATCTGCTGTCGTGTCCCCCCCCCCCTCATTGTAGTGCAGCAGTCATGTCTGTGGTGGAGACAGTGAATGAGCAGTCATGGCAATTTCTTACAGCAGCATCAAGATTCCCAAAATAAAAGCTCCCCAAAGCAGCGGCCCTGTGCACTGCTGGCCCATGCCCTGTAATTGAAGCTGCAGGGTGGTAATGACGCTGATGCAGAGTGGCTTGCTTGGAGCCAGACTGAAGGCTCCTCCACTGGCAATGTCCCCAATGTCTCCCATGGGCCTTGATATGAAACAGCTGGCCTCACTTCTCTTCACCATTTGTTTGTTTGTGTCTTCAAGTGGCCAATGAGACAGAGGCTTGTTCCTTTGATGGAGTGATTGCATTTTTGACAGTTTAACCGCCACTTTCCCTCCCATACCGAGCCTTTTCCTGACCTAGAGTCATTAACTTAAATCATATCATGATATTTAGGCTCGTTCATCCACGACTGCTTTTTATCGGAACACAAAACAGTTTAAAAATTAGTTATATATTTTTTTTTTTGCCGTTATCCCTAATATTATTTCTAGAAGTAAATCACTGATAAAAAAAGATTGTTGTGATGTAAATCACACAAATTGACACAATAAATGTGATTGGAGACTCCTTTTTATTTTAGAAATGTGGCTTGCTTTGGCTCGTCAGGTCAGGTCACAGCTGTCTTGGGTGACAATACTAAAACAGTACTTTCAGACCAGACAAAGCACACGTTTGGATTATCATATGTAGATATCATGTTGAATCAGATTTTCACATTTTGACATTGATCTCTAGCCCCCAGGAATAGTGAAGGGATTTGAAGCCAATTTCTGTAGTGGCCCAACTCTGGAATTATACCCTGCTGGTCTGTCACATGATGCCATTGGACCCAAAACAGATTTTTCTCATAAACAGACATCTGAAACACGAGGTAGAACATTTTTCCAGAACAAACAATTAAAAAGCCTTTATTTAAATAATTAGGTCGTAAAAGTTTTAAAAGAACTAAAAGCCAAATCCAAATCCAGAGTTATTCTCCTCCCTCTTTTCATGGGAATGAGCCTGAGACCGAGCAGCTGGGAGGCGGAGTTAAAGTAAACGCTCAATGGACTCTATGGATGCGAAAGCATTGAGGAACATATGGGTCATTTTATTAATGTCAGTCAAGGCATTTGGGGTTAATGGCCCACTGAGCAACTTTCATAGGAATGAACATTGTATCCAGTTCTCTTTATACATCCATGGTGCACCTTGTTTCTCTCCCAATGCATGCTGGGATATGTTCAGGCCCCATTGCCCCTTCCAGGAATAAAGCAATTATACAAAATGGATAAATGGATATTTCAAATAAACAGCAATGTTCCACAACTTGTCTGCCATCTTTGCTGCGACGTCTTGCTGTTCACATTGTGCAGAAAGTTAGAGATTCAAACATTAAAGCCACTAAAAACGATTTAGCCTATTACATTTGAGGAGTTTCTCTCACTAAATAAGCAATAACCAAAGTTAAAGTTTAGAAAAGATAATCCATTAGTATTATTTATTAACAGTTTAACACTGAAAAACTCAGCTAATCTGCTTCATCAGGACTGTGTGGATTTGATTTGAATAACAGTGCACTGGCAACACAAAAAAACTAATACTGTCATCAGATTTGGATTAAAATGTTGCTAAATCCTAACTGGTGCACTGAAATAGCAGGTGACATCACCTTTTTCCAACTGAACTCCATCTACAGTGAAAAAGGCTTGGACAAAAACATACTGAAATATTCAAAACGGTTCTAGGTTTGGCAGAAAATAGTGTGTATGTATTGGCTGATACATTGGCTTCTGATTACAGTTCATTGCAGCTTTAATCAGAGCTTCCTCCATTTGCCAGCCACAGGAACCAGGAAGAGTCAGCTGACTTTTCTCCAGTGTTCTTTCCTATCTCTGAAACATACCACTGTCAAAGACAAACTAATGGGCTTTACTCCTCACCTGTGTGCTGGTCCCTAAGTTTGTTTATGCATGAGACATGGTGCATTTAACCAAGTGTATTCCGCGTTGTAGCTCTGAGACCAGCTGTGTGTAATGGTCCGAAGGGCTTACAATGGAGCAGTGTTGATTTTAGAACAAAGATGTTTTGGGGAGCCCTGTTTAAGGCCATTACAGGCCATAATACTGCTATAAAAGGCTGGCATCGGAGACTGTAGAGTAGACGATGGTGATGGAGGAACTTCTCTGGTGGTGCAGACAAAGTTTTTATGAACTTACTAAGGTCAAGCTCAATCACAGCTGCATTCTCGCTGTCACAGTGGCGCGCTTGTTTTTTTTTCCTCTGCCTCCTCCCTTTGTTTTTCTTTACTTCATTGCATTCCTCTTGAGTCTCATAGATCAGATATGTGATTTTTATCCTATTTTTACTGCTGTTAGAGAGCATGAAGACATTCATAACACAGGCTTTGTTTGCAATAGTGTGGATTCATCTGCACATACTGTGTGGCTTCACTAGGTCTTCCTGAAATAATACCTAAAGCATGTATGTCCATCAGGTATATGCCTGTGAGATTGGTTCACAACAGGAGAGGGCATGGATGTCTATATTCTTGTACTCTGGTGATAAAGAATATGTGATCTTATGAGCCTGTGGTTGAAATACTGGATTTATCCTGGGAGGAATCACAGGGAGACGTCCCAATGATCATTTCTGGTAAAGGCTTCCTGGCACGCACCACTAATCTGCCCACTCGCTAAGGAAAAAGAAGAGGAAAATTGGACTCAATTGAGAACAGAGACATTGTTCAAAGAGTTTCTGAATTGGAAGCGGGTGCTGGCATTGGAAACACAAATCTCTGACTCCATCAGTGCCACTGTGTCGACATGGAGCTCCAGCATCGCCTCAAACTTGAGTCTCAGGCATGTACCAGTCTAAAGACCTGGGTGGAGACGCTTCTCCCTTGGATGGAGCCTGTGAAACACTGATGCCAGCTGCTGACAGTTGAGGGAGAAAATCTCAGTGAGCCCAATTGTGAGAGCTATACTCCTTGAGCTGTTTGATTCAGACTCAATGTTTTCCTGGACTGTACACAGACCTAAAATAAAGTAATAGCTTTGTTTCCAAGCAAACTGGGAGTCGTGAAAGTGTCTACAGACCATTTTGCTGGATTGAATATTGCAGCAGTGCATGAGTGTGCGTTCTGTGACCAGAAAGTGGTCAGTATTACAGGTGGACATGGTTAGATGCCAGACAGTGTTGTGGTTAAAAACAATTAGTTTTTGGAATTCCTGACAGTAAAAGTGTCTGGGTTGAGTTATGTGCTGTGTAGACTTTGTCCAGGTGTGCTGAGTGTTTAGTGTGAACATATGCCTGAGGTCACTTTCACTAGTTGCCCACTCGTGCGATCTTATGGCATAATTAAACTTGAATAAATTAACCTTTGTCCGCATTGTTGTAACTGTGTATCCTGTCTTTGGTTCCTGCTCAGAACAGCTCCAATAAAAAATGTCATTGGCACATATTCTGAGACCTTAGTTTATGAGCTTCTTGTGTACAGTAGATGTGCAGCGCCCTCTTCTGTCAAAAGTCAAACACTCACCCAAAAAATAAGACTTTCCTTCCTGAATTACACTATTGTTTGTACAGTACTGTAAGTGTTCACTTTGGCTTAAAGAGGTTCTGGCTGTGAGGAATGTCTCCTCTCATTTCGTGTCGATTGACACTGTTTATAACTACCATGAATAATTGTGAGATTTGCACAACATCTGGAAGCCATTGAAGTACATGCTGGCTGTCTTTCCCATCAGACCAACACTAGAGTCGGTGCCAAACATCTGTTGCCACAAAATCTATCATCTATCAGCTGAGGGGCTGAAGTAAAGCTTGTGATGTAAATGGTAATCAAGAAAAAAACAAAAAACAATGATGTGGGTTGCTGTGACTGTTGAGACTGATCAGCCCGCAGTAGAGGAATGTTGGGCGTGACTCATGCAATAGAAAGTTTGAGAACGCAGGGCATCACGTACAATCAAACAATGACAAAGTCTTTTGTTTATTCGACACTGAAAGAACTTCTCCAGGTTTCAGTCAAATGGTTGATGACTAAGTAAAAAGGCTTGGTGGTGTTCTGTATGTGTCGTTTCTCCCTCTGGAGCTAATTTTAGTCTACTGATAAATCGTACTAGTTTTTGATCCTGACAGAATAGAGCCTACGTAATAATGTGTCATAATTTGTTTTAATCCTACTTGTCATACAGTGCAGTCTCCTCAGATTTAGAGCTTACTGAAACAAGGACGCTACAATGTTCAGGGCCAATACGCTGCATGGAGGAGCAGCGATCCAGAAACATTGCTGGTGAATTCCTGCCTCTCCACTGAACATACTGTAGCTCTTATTGGGACTCTTTTTACAGTAACATTGCATCATGGTCTAAGCACTTGCACACCGTTTCAATAGATAACTCGACTCTGAACTGCAAACTTGATTTCAGCTGCTGCATGTTGTTTGACTTTCATGCTCACGCCCAGTCTCTTTCTTTCGTTCCTCCACAGGAGTTCTCCCCTTCAGACTACAGGAATAATTCTGTGTCCAGCAGAACCCCGACCCCACCAGGACGCTACTCACCCCACAGCCCCATTGATCGGGACGTACCCATGTCTCCTCGTCGCAGGTAAAGACAACTCACAATTTTACACCAATAAAACTGGATAAAAACACCTTAGTTCACCCCATAAGTGACTGCAGTCTGCTACAGATGCAACTTAAACATTAGAGGTGTGTATCTTTTGTTGCTATGAAACATGAGGTGGAAATATGATCTTTCCCGCAGGATTTTTTTCAGCAGCGGTGGTGTGGCCCCCGAACCCTCTAGGGGGGTCCGGGGGCATGCCCCCCCGGCCGAAATTTTTTTGTACCCTTTACATTGGAATGCATGAATCTGGTGCACTTTGAGAGGAGAATATGCACTTAAATCCTATTCAAACAGTCCTGTGTATTACTGTAGATGGGATTATTGGTGTTGTAACTTTGCCTTTTGTGTCTTCATTTACAGATTTTTATATTTTTGTATAGTAATATTTAAACAAAAAATGCAAATATAATTTGCACAATTTATTTACAGATTTTTGCCTAATGCTTAAACACTAACTGTTTTTTACATAAGACACTTTGTTCAAAAATGAAATCTCCTGCAACAATGGGCAAAACACATCTTTTTAAATTATAAACCTAACTAAAATTTGAAAAGAACACAGACTCACACACATGAAAAATAAAAAATAAAGCTAATTGAATACCAATCAGTGTGAGCCTTAGCACTACAAATAGACCTCAGGTGAGCTCAGCTCCTTTGTGAGACAGTGAGAGTCAGGGGAAGAGGACAAGAGAGCGACAGGAGATCTTTATTCTGGGTGGAAATAGTACCATAGTTACGCCATTAAATGCGTTTATGGAAACATTTTTAGCGAGAAATGTGCATTTTACTTTCATAATGTTCGCTCGGTGAATGTGAAGGATGTTTGGTTTGATAGTTATGACGAAGAGGGAACGCTCCGTTCACTTGCATGGACATGGACTCATCTAGCTGCGTTGGCGCGTTGACGCGTTGAACCACCACACAATGATCAAGCGTCAGGTTTGGCGCGTACTCGCGTTATCCAACGCGTTTACTCGCGTTATCCAACGCGAGTAAACGCGTTGGATAACGCGGATAACACCAACCGACCACACCAACCACACCAACCGCATGGTGCCCCTTTCACATCGCCGCAAGATCGGAGCCGGTGATCCCAAAAAGAGCGACAACACGCACACACACATAGGCCTACACACACACACACACACACACACACACACACACACACACACACACACACACACACACAATACTAGAGGAAAAACAGCACGGAGGTTGCGATTTATAGATACAATAAAATGATTGGGCTCAGAGGGTTTTTAACACTGGTGGTCATGAAGCGACACATTTTAGCAACTTACTTCTCTCTCTCTCTCTCTCTGTCTGTCTCTCTCTCTCTCTCTCTCTCTCTCTCTCTGTCTCTGTCTCTCTCTCTGTCTCTCTCTCTCTCTGTCTGTCTGTCTCTCTTTCCTTCTTTCTTCGATCTTCCGCTTCACTCGCTACTGCTAGAATGAATGTATTTTTCTTCTTTGATGTTGGTTACGTGACGATGTGCCGCGTGCTGCGCAATTGACGTTACGCGCTGTATATTTTCTAAAAGGAGCTACGTAAAAAAAAAAAAAAAAAAAAAATTAGGAGAAGGATTTTTATTGCAGCGGCGGAGAAAATTCAGCAGCGGCGCTGCTGTGTGAACGTGGGGGAAACACTGTGCTAGCAGTAATAACTGCCTTTTGTGAAGAAAAGTTAAATTAATGAAGTTTGAGGCTGTATTTAGTTCTAAATTGTTTAATGGATGTGTGTAATCTCTCCTAACAACACAATGGTATTTACTTACCCCCACAGTAAGGTTGAGTCAACAGCTCTCACAGTGTTTCAACATAAAATACTCACCATAAGCCTGTCAAAAGTATTTTTTATTGCAGGGATATTGTGTTGGATGACATGAGGTTATTTCACTGGTTATGATATTCTAGTTTTACCCATATTTGGAATTCATCTGGTAGCAAATCTCTTCTGGACACATTCCTTTGTATATTTCAAATTCTTTTTCTTCCCTTTCAAAAGGTCTTTGTGGAAAGTCAGTTGAAAGTGCAAATGGATTGATAATTCGGTCAACACAATGCATTCATTAAGTGCACAATTGTTAGTCAGCTTTTTAATTTCCTGCTGTGTTGTAGCTGACCGTTGGTGCTTTGAGCTGTTTGCAGCTGCACTCTTGAGTTGACAAATGAACTTTCAGCCTTTGGGAAACTCTTTATTGTGTCCGCCACCTGCACTTCAGTTTACTCTTTCCTGCCTCGCCCCCTCTGATGAGGTGAAGCAGCTGTAATTTGACAGCTGATAGCGTGCAGGTGCTGCCCTCAGAACATTTTTAGAATTTACTCACACTCACCAAAGTTTTTTGTCTCAGCAGAAATGAAAATCTTCTTTTTAGACTCGCACACAATCCTCTGTGTCCACTCCCTCTGCTGGAGAGCCTGGTGCTTTGTGTTTTCACAGTGCAGGACGGTTGACTTTGGCCCCAGTTCCCCCCTGGGTAACCATGGCTAGTGATATGACGTGTCAGCGACTGCATTCATAATCCAAACAAACCATATTCCCCCAAAAGTTAGATTTTTACTTCTCCCCCTGATTGGCCCCCACTCTGGAGCCCCCAGCCTGCAACCCAAGCCTCTCATAGCTCCTCCCCAGCCAATCACAGAACCAGTGACACCCATTTACCCACCCCTTCATGTCGCATGTCCAATGAGTTTCAACCCAGATGCACACCTTTCAGTTCGACTCTTGTTTTTCTGTCTTGTCTTGTGAAGCTAGAGGTGTGTGTTCGGCATCTAATATTGTTTTTTTCTCTTATATGTTTTGAGTTGTTCCAGCATTGAAATACAGGGACATGAACTGGAAAGAATAGCTGAGCTATCTTTCTTTGTTCCCTCTTTCTTTCTGTTTGAGGTGAGTCTTGTCATTTAGACTTTTGTCAATTGGATTTCTTTTGTCAGGAAGTATTGACTATGGTTTAGTTGTTGGACTGCTAGTAAGACTGTTTGAGAAATGTGGTTGGAATTTGGTTGTGGCTGTGATCTTATATGTTTTGGCTACGCTCATGTGCTATAACTAGATCCTTATCATTGCAGCACTGTGCCAAGTCTGTGCATGGAAACCAGCAACACATTAATCTACATTGTGTAGATGGACAACATTTTAACGCTCACAATTTTTCAGATGACCTACTGATACATGATACTTAAAAAAAAAAAAAAAATGCTTCCACTGCAAATCCGTGTGCACGCGACTGCTTGTTCAGATGCATGCTGTCCCCTCTCACCCTCACTTCTGTTGTTTGTTTTCCTCCCATTCGACCTCGACTTTCCATTTGGTTTGAGAATGCAATTTCAAAAGGGATGGTGAGTGAGGCAAAAATGGAAATGGATTTCTGAGGGTGGAGCTGCTGAGCATGTGGAGAACTTGGAGGGTGTGCTTTAGAGGTCTGTTTTCAATTTGAACCATGTTCTGTGATTCAGAGGATAGGGTCTAAGCGTTTGCCTCGGTCACATGTTTGTCTGTTTGCCATCTCCTGTTTCAGATATGTTCATTTAGTGGTAAGTCTGAAGCTGAAAAGCAGGCATTACGAAACACGTATATGGCCAAGCATGAAGCTTATGAACCACTATGAACATGTGAGATGATGTTTTATATGCAACACATTGATGAATGTTGCATGTAGAAAAGAGATCCATAATTATATGGAGAGTGACACTGTTTTTTAAGGTTTTATTTATATGTTCTATTAAAATAAAACTTTTCACTATGAGGTCAAAGTGCTGACGTTCAGCTTTAAGCGTCCCTTTTAATGCAAAGATTGCACTGATTGGACAAAGGAGCAGGACAGTGATCCTAAACATATAACTCATCTGACCTTAATCCAACTCGGCATGTGTTTGACTGACTGAAGTCAAAAGCCTGAAACAAGCAAGAAGGGAAGATGCCAAGTATTTGCTGCAGTATCTGCAGTTCGTAAATACCATAGACTTCAAAGGCTTTGAAACCAAATATGATGTGACTTAAGTTGATTTGTCAAATAACTTATTCCAGTAAAAGTGGTTGATAGTGTAAAAAGTACCATTATTTCTACCCTGCTGGCCCAAACTAAAGCTCGTACTATGTACTGATGTCACATCCAGTGTCAGGTGAAGAGAGCGAACATAACTTGTTTCATCCAAATCCGTCACCGTCAAGCTACTTGATGAGCTTGTTGTTGTACAACGATATAACTTCTAGTGCCAAAAAGGTTTACATATTAAGTCACAATAACAAACAGGTTCCATGGTGGAGGTTTTTCTTCACAGCACAGGTGTCCATTAAAAGAGTAAATATTTGAGCTGCCGGTTGCTTGTGATAACAGGACGGACAGTCGGTCAGGTTAAGTTGACTGACTCTGGCTGACAAGTTGGCCACAGGTGTCAGGCATCAAACCACACCTGGCTCTGCTAGTGCACCGGGCCAACCAGTTCCTACTGACAGCAAACACTCACCAGGTTCCCTCCAGACAAATACACTGACACAAGAACATACTTTGTGTCTTTGTGTTTACTTATGAATCATCCGTCAGTTCGGATTTGAATGCATGGGTTTCCTCAGCAGGGAACGGGAGCGATGGAGGAAGCAGTAAAAAAAGTAACTGCCTTTCCACCAGACCAGGGTTTGAGAATTGGCTTGTAAAGTGAGCCACTGTTCTTTTTTATTATTTCATTCATTTCTTAATGAATTGACGGCATTTGATCCAAGGTGAAGGCTTACTCTTCTCGCCTGCCCCCTCCTTTGCATTGATAGGAGGACATTCATTGTTGATTCGTGGCTGTTTTAATAGACCTGATCAATCCAAAGTACAAAGCTCAAGTCTGTTATTCGACATCATGCCTTGGTTCGGGCATACAGTAGGACTTTCTGATCCATTAACACAATGATGGTTGCTGGAAAGATTTAACTGCTCTTATTTTGCAAAGTTTTCCCACATTTTATACAGCTTCCACTGTCAGTGGGAAAGTGCCTCAGTGTAAGGGGATATGACGAGGTCCTGTTGGGGTAATGATGTGCTATTGGACACTGTTTGGCCTCTTGCCTGTGGTGTGCAATCTAGACGTAATGCGCAGAGGTCAAAGTCCCAAAGCCAGCTGCTGCCTCTTCCTTCATTTCCTCTGGATTCAGTAAAACCAGACCCGAGCATTTCATTAATGTACATTTTCTGCTGAACACGTCACCAAGATGTTAAGTGAACGTGATAACCTGAGACCTGTGATCATGTTGTTTTGTTTTTCCCTTCCTCCTACAGCAGTTCGAGCTCTGACTTTGCCATGCAGAAGTTCGACAGGGACTCGGAGGTGTACAAGATGATTCAGGAGAACAAGGAGTCCCGCACGGCGCCTCGTCAGTCCAACACCTTTAAAATGCTGCAAGAGGTCCTGGAAGCTGACGAGAAAGGTTAGAAGCTCTAAGCATATACTGTCATTTTTATCCTGAAAAATACCTGGTTTATTTACATGATGTTGTGTTTAGTGTGCTCCTACTCAAGATAACAAGTATATGAAAGTGTTTGCATGAAGTAGCTTGGCAGGATTGCATAAAAAATTTTAAACCTTTAGACTGATCTTTATCTTAATAACCCCTTTGCACGGGCTGTTCTCAGGATTCAGCTATTCTGTCAAATGCAACATAAATTATATCTCCGAGAGTTGTCTGGATGGCTGCTCTCCATTTTAAAATCATCCCTGTTAAAAGCGCATCGATGCCATCTGGCCATCACCTGTGCAGGATGAAAGAAAAGCTCTCCAGTGTGCAGTTCATATTGTAAACAGCATATCATGGAATGCATCTGTCCTTCTTTTCCCACCCCTCTGCTTTGATAAATGGCGGGACAAATAAAATCCAGATAGCACTAACATTCTTTCATGACGTGATAATGACCAATGTGTGGAAAGCAATTTCATGGCGCGTGTCCCGTGGGTGATGAGCTTGTGATGACGAGTGGGAAACACAAACCAGCTCCACTGACAGAGTGCAGTGAAGGCCAACAAGGTGTTGATGCGATAAACAGGGATGCAGGCCTGTCACAACATCCGTTTTAGCAGCTCTGTTCATGTGTGTGTGACTCCAGAGGCAGCCCTGAAGTTTCCAGGGAAACTTTCGCCCAATGTCCCTAAACAAAGCACATCAGTGGGAGGAGTCAAGAAAAACCACACCTGTGAGAAATGCGGCACCAGCATTCTGTAAGTTACCTGCAGTTACACGTTCACTGAAGTTACATGGATGTGTTAGTTATTAAAATAATATGCCCTGCAGTATAAGATGTTCCAGATGAAGAGTGAGATATTAAGTGTGTGTGGGTTTTATATTTTTATATTTTTGGAGGATGGGTAAACTATGACTTGGGTGTCCAAAGTAACAACCTGTTATTATGACTATTACATGTAATTCTTGAAGGTACTGGAACAAGTCTTAAGGTCATATTTTACTCATGTTTGAGTGTTAATGATTTATTTTATTACTAAGCTTTATTTTACCGAGTAAAGCAAATCTGCCAGTGTGGCAGTTTTATTTCTTTCTAAAGCTGATCAAATTTTTAGTTTTAATTTAAGTGTCGTGATACAGATGTTATGCATTAGCTGCCTTAGTTCAAATATTGTCACTTGATTGAGAAAGGTGAACAAAAAAATTGTGACACCACATTGCCAAAACATTTGATATTAGGAAAGTGTCCTTATGACATGAACATGCTAATGTTTTTGCTGTGGTGTCATCTTGTCACTTTTCCTTGAAGATACAAATTAAACTGATGTATATCAGTGCTGACCTGTGCAACTCTCCACTTGATTTGCATTGGAAATAAGGAAAATCATTTCCCCCTGTAGTCTGATGGTCCGGTGTGTTTCATCTCTCCACAGCACACTGGCCGTGCGCATCACGGACGACCGCTACCGCCACGCAGAGTGCTACACTTGTGCAGATTGCGGTCTTAACCTCAAGATGAGGGGTCACTTTTGCATCGGAGATGTGATGTACTGTGAGAAACACGCCAAAGAGAGGTACCAAGGCCCGGGAAGTTCCCCTCAAGCCACCGTGTCCCCGCGCCAATGAGTCTGCCGCTCCACACCTGCCCGTCTCTGGACGCAGAGTGCTACTTGTCCTTCTGAAGCTCCACACCATCGGACTCGGTTATAGACCTTGGGATGGGGCGTGGAGGTGGACACTAGTCTACGAAATGGCAGAGGATGTTTTTTTGTTTTTTTTCTGATCACATTTAACCATATTTTGCAATATTATGATTCACTTTCTTGCCTTTCTTATATGAGCATTGGGGCTTCGTTTTTCATATGGCCTCCGGTCTCTTATAGGTTATTCTTAGCTCTAATGATGCACAGCTGCCATGGACTCAAGCCACATCACATTGTGCTAAGGCCAGATTTACATAACACCAACGCTTTAGACAAACTCAACAGGACTGGCTCTCTGAGGATCATTTGAATCTCCTGCTGACACAAAGGACCAAAATCTCACCTACACTGCATGCCATTTTATAAAATGTTCTGTAAAGACAGTGCTGTGTGGGTGTGAATGGATGCAAGCTTTCACATGTAGAAGTATGGTGTTTTCTGCATGCCTTCCCTGCATCTATGTGTGCGTGACTGTGTGTGTGCATGAAAGAGAGAGAGAGAGAGAGAGAGAAGGAAAGAGGGTCCAAGTTGTTACAGATGCAAAGGAGTTTGTGAATTTTGTGCTAGTCAGGCCAAAAGCCCTTGAGTTTTTCTATTACTTTTGTAAGGAGAATTTATAAGTAGAAATAATGAAAAAAAAATACATATATGCTGACTTGTTTTGCTGTTTTGTTGCTTATGAGGGACTATAGTTGAATTCAATATACAAATAGTTTTGATGTTTTTGTGATTGAACTGTATTCTATAATATAGACCATTTAAAAATGCATAATGCATGCACGGGACATTTAGTGTGAAAATAATTGATCCTACACCTGTCCAGTTACAGCAGTACTCAGAGATACACTATAATGTTCGCGTTTCATGTGGCACTTAATAAAATCGCACAACCTAAAGCTTCTTCAGTGATGATGACTGTGTTGGAATCATAAGAGTTAATGTCTTCCTACATCTTACAGGTCCTTTTCTTTTCAGTGATGTCTGAAAAATATATTTATCCACTTCAAACCCCAGTTTGACAGCTGACCTTTTGTTGCTTTTAAGCAGTAAAACACAGGTGTACCTAATTACATTAATAATCTCAGGGCCGTGGCGTGGGTTGCAGCAATTATCAAAGTTATGTCACAGCTGTGCTTTTCCTGCCATGACTTTTTTAGTATGACTGTTAACCTTCTGTCTTACTGTGTGTAAATTACGATAAAAATCTCAACTCAAAGGCATGGTTGGATGCAGATTTCTCATCACTATTAGAGAGTGGGTTTTGATTTGTACTGAGAATTTGATTGATATGTAAATGATCTAGATCAGCATTTAATTTATCCATTGATTTCAAAATACACTGCAGAGTAAGAATGAAGTTCTTAGAATTTCACTTCAGGGACTTAAATGATAAAAGCTCAAAATATGATCCCAATCCAGGTTTTTCATGTGTTTTGATGAAAAATAAGACCGTTGTTACATGGACTCTCAACATATGCTGTCCATAGAGAAAGTTAACACACAAATTTTGGAAGTGTAATGATGGCATTATGTTATTAGCTAATTAAGTATGAAGAGTCAAAACACATCAACACAGCTTTGCCATGAATGGGTGCTTCACTGGATGAAATTGTCACATGTACTTGCTACAGCAGAGGTGTGCTTGAAATCAAATGCCCTTTACGCTTTAAGATGGCCCTACTGTCAACAGCTGCAACTGTTGCACATAAAACAAACTGCTGTCTAATGGTGGAGGACTAAAATGCAGCTATTATGATGGTACACAGCCTGACATGCATAACATTCAGTGTTGTTTAAAACACGACTAACGCTAGCTGTCATTGTTGACACATGAAACAAATGAGCTAAAAATAAAAAGTGCTAAATTCATTCTCGGGTGCATTACCAATAAAAACTGCTTGAGAGGTGACAAACAGGACTTAAGCTTTAAGACCAACATAAAAGAGAACAGTTTAGCGCACGAAAGCAGGCCAGTTAATTCATGTAAAAAATATTTTCTTGGTTGGCAGATAAAGAATTAAATTTATCCTTGAGTTTACATATTTAAGTCCTATATTATCTCACGCATTCCTCATTCAGTTTCTTGATTGTGATTTGACAGGAGGCCTTTTTATAGGACCTGCCCAAAACCTCCTCTCCTCCTTTGTCCATCTCCAAACAGTCTTCTCCAGCATTATCAGTCTCTCCTCTGTCCATACTGCTAACTGCTCTTTTTCTTTTCAGTGTCTGGATTTGTTCAAATGTTTAAATGTGGTTAATCATATTTATCAGGTGAACTGAGAGATGAAAATATGGTTGGCACAAAGTTGTGACTTAGAGGGTCTGGCTTTTTGCACCTGAAGAGACAAGAGTTTCATAAACACATCTGATAAAATTAAGTTTGAAATCTTCTCGGGTAACTTTAAAACTCATTTAATTGAATTAATATGTCACTGTAGGTATAAAAATACAACTGTTTGACTTTATTTTGAAGAATAACTCAATATGACTTAAGGTGTAGCTTATTTGTAACACAACAAAACAACAATAGTACATTATTTGAATTTGCATCATAAGGAAGGCAGATAATATGGCATCTTTACATAAAAAATGATAGCTTTACTGTTTAGAAAGTTTCATGCCATTGATGAAATAACATAAGTGAGTTAAAGTTACCAACATTACATATTATCTGAAACATTTTTCCTTTTGTAGCAATGAAATTCAACCGCTTTAGTTTATGATTATTAGCCAGCTCAATTAACCTTAGCATATAAGCAGCATTAGCAGGCTAACACTTTGGTTAGCTACTGCTAGCGCGCAACATAAACGTTCTAAACCGCTGGGAAAAATGTGCACTGTAAAGACGCCTGCTTTCCGGCAGTGTCTGCCCTCTTAATAACTGTCATTTCTGAGTCTGTTTCTTTATTGAAATAATGTTAACTTAGTTTATGAAACAGTGTCTGGGTCTTTTCTTTTGGTTGTCACATCCCACTGCTTTTTTACTTTATTTAGAATCGGTTCACAATTCAGTAAGATAGATAAACAATAGTATTTTAAATTGAACTGATACATGGGTACATGAAAGCAAATTAAGGGATAAAAAGTAAAACAAACAAAAACAAAAAATGTAACAAACTAAAGTAACCAGGGATCAACATTAAATTAATAAATAGATAGATTAACGTTTAAAAAAACATTTATGAATTTAAAACTTTGCACAAATTATAAGATTGAAATACCCATATAGAAGTTCAAATGATCAAAGATAGATCTAATTCCCACAGTTAGTGTATTTGGCTTAAGCATTTCCAGAACAGATGGACAATAGTTTCAGTGTAACATTGGACACAGCTTGGATCAATGCCATTTTTTTTATTTAACAAAAGGAAGGAATGTTCAAGTTTGAAAGTGGGCGAACTGAACATTATCAAGTGAGCAGCAAGGAATCTACATTAGAACAACTACACAGATATAAAAAGAAAAAAAGAAAAACTACCCCGATCTCTCTTATTGACCAGGAGTTTTACACAAAGTTTTTAGTCAATCTGCTTCCTGTTCAAATCCCAAATTCATCATTTACATGAGCTGATTTGTCATTCAGACTTTACCTAAATGCAAAGTAACCATAGACTTGATTGCTGGTAAAAGTTAACAGCGTTAATAAATGGGGTGCAGGGACACATCCCTGTTCTTAGAAGACAGGTTCGACAAGTCACCAACATCTGACAGTTGGAGTGCAGTTAAGTAGCACAATAGCAGGGAGGAGTTATAACTTGGATTGCCTTTTTAGGACATCTTAATGTTGAATGTGATGCTAACAGCAGTCCAACTAGAATCATACTGTACACCCTTTAAACAATATCCATATGATTCACTCTGCTAACAGGAGAGGGCAGCATTGCTCCAGTTTTCAGCCTCTGAATTTAGTAAAAGCTGGAAAATGAGAGAGGGGGATTTTATAGGCATAAATACAATTCATGTTTACATAAAAAAAAAAAAATGTCTTGATAAATTTGATTTTTTTTTATTTAAACATGCAGTCAACAACTATGCACATATTTATTATTATTTATTTTTATATGCTTAAATGTTTCACATTTTCCCAGTTATTACAGTATTGTGTTATCCCTTTGATACGGGTTACAAAGTATTAGTTATTTGCTTTGCATATATAAATACTGCACAGAGCTTTTCTAGGCCTCACCTGCTGCGCGGGTCAGAGGGTGTCGTACAAATGTCGTACAAAATTTACTTTACTACAAACATATCGTCATAGAGCCAATGCTGCAATATATGTTCTGGGTTAAATGTTTCTGGCATTAGGGTTGTCACTACTGCTGTTACGTCTGCTGCTGATAGTAATTCTTAATGATGGACAAAGGTATTTAGTGCAAAGAAATATGGCACCACGTTATAATTTGAAACCTCATAAACTGTGGAAGAAGTGGGTTTAATGCCCCAATAAACCCTTAATTGGAAACATTCCCTGCATGACTGACTTGTAGACTGACAGAGCGTCTCAGAGAGGGCGGGCCTTGTGTGTGCTGCTGATCACACCACTAGATGTCAAGAAAGACTCAGAAACAGATGAGTGCCTCATAGAGGGCCCGGTGTTTGGAAGTTTTTCTTTTGTTTATCCACTGGCAGAAACACTAGCCTGGGCTGTGCCTCGATCTCACTAGTCCCATTGGCTGGTTCACATCTCTGATTGCCCGTTTTTTTTAGATTTCTGCTCTCAACGTGTGATTCGGAGGACAACAGGAATATTCCCAAGATGAATCATCAAACATCGTCTGTCGTCATACATCCTAAAAGCTTGCGTAACTTCCACCAAAATCTCCCCCTAAAACATTTTTCTCAGTTCTCCTTTTTGAGCCTCTCTGCGTTCCACCTTTCCTTCCTGACATTCTCCCCTTTCTCAATTCCCCACCTGGAATGCAGTCCAGATGTGGAACAGGGAGAAGGAGAGATTGCCTGCTTGGCTATAAGGAGCGAGTGGGGGTTGCGGGGTGCAGAGAGAGAAAATGTTGGAACGACATTAAAGTTTGTCTGGATGCCATTAAGTACAATTTGATGTAATGTGCAGTTCGGGACGTGACATTTTAAATGGAAACTGTGCTCTCCAGATGAGAGAGATTTGGGCCTTGTGGAGTTGGAGGGGGGTGTTGTACTTGAAGCCTTATTTAACAGCTTGGATAAACAGCCCTCTGTTTCGTTGCTGAGCAGGCGCCCATCCACTCCTTGTGCTTTCTTTCAATAATCATGCTGGCTCTCTGAGCCCGCTCCAATGTACAGTATCATATACAGGAATAACAAACCTGGGGTCCACTGTGCGGGTCAGAGCACAGTGCACCATTATACTGCCGAGCATGCTCGCATGACTGAGGTGCCTGAAGTTTGGGTATGTCAGTGAACACATGTCAAGCCCAATTGCATAAAGTCCCTTTTCAATAGCTTTCCTGCTTCACCTTCTCATATTTTGAAATTGTTTCCAGATTTGAACAGCTACAGCCTCCGTCCTACCGGGCGTCTCGTATTTAATAAAGTATTTTTAAAACAGAAATCGTTGGAGTCAGGGTCATTTACTTTGGGAACATTCCATATACACAGGCAAAAAATGTGAAAAGGAGCTCTTGAGGAAGTTTACATGATCCTCTGTATTTTTTGGACCGAGCGTGATCCTTTCATGGAGGAAAATGTCATATTTCAAAAAATGTATTATTCTTTCAACAAAAGATTTGAGTTATTTTTCTCTCAGAGTATTGCTACATTTAAAAGTGTGAACATGCCGTTGATCTTCATACTGTATATTATACCTACTTTGACAATATAAACAGTACATGGTGAGCACAGAACAACACTCACTGTTAATTTTGAATTGGGCTTTGAATTGGTCCTTATTATGGTTCAGCAGCTTAGTTTGGCTTGTTAGAACTGCAAAAACTAATTTGCATTCAGAGATAGGGTCACTTTAATTGCTCTTTTGTATCTATCTATTGCAATGTTTTATAGGTAGCTTGCTGTTGGCAATTACCTGCAAGTGGACATTAAAACCACTGCTTCTGGGCTATACAAATATGACACTATAACTCATTAAGATAAAAAAAATATCATAAAAGTACCCTTTACAATATGGTCAGTAATGACAGTCTCATCTTATTTTCCAGACTCATTTTATTTTCAAGATCAAACTGTTCGCTGCTGTTGTAACTCTGCAGCAACAATATAGAAAATAGTGAAGTGTATCTATAAAAGTCTTTACTTCCCCTGCTTCCCGCTGATTGAATTAAAAGCCTTTGATCTGCTGAAACACACAATACACAAGAGACCCTCAGCGTTCATTCATAACTTTAGTTTGAGCTCCCAATGCAGACGCACATTGAAATCAAGACCTTCCAGTCTTCTACAACGTGGATGGAAACAGCCAATTAAAAACCAGTCAGCAACAAAACAACAACAATATGGTATATTCAAAATAATTTAAATCCCATAAAATCTTCCAGTATTTCATAAAAAAAATACCCATGGTCTTCTTCTTTGCTCCATAACGTTTTCTCTTATGACATTATAGGGTTTGCATGTTGTTGCATTTACAGAATTTAGGCCACTGCCTGTCTTTTTATTAAAATAACCTATAGGATTACATCAGCATGATGAGGTAATACATCTTTATTCTCTTACAAAAGAGGAGCAAAATATTAATAACAAACAGTACCAGTCAAAAGTTTGGACACTCCTTCTCATTCAACTACTTTGAAGAATCTAAAATATAAAACATATTCTGGTTTGTTGAGCATTTGTTTGTTTACCACATAATTCCATATGTGTTCCTTCATAGTTTGGATGTCTTCAATATTAATCTACAATGTAGAAAAAAATAAAAATAAAAACAAAGAAAAACCATTGAATGAGAAGATGTGTCCAAACTTTTGACTGGTACTGTACATATTTCCACTTTTAGATTTTGAGTTGCAAAAGTCTGCAACATACATTACGTTTTTTTGTTTTGTTTTTGTGCAGTTTACCATTTAATTTAGGTCAACAACAATACATACAATAGCCTACTGGACTGGACGTTTGATGAAGACGTGTGGAGTGACTTCAGGTGGGTTTTCCCCTCTCTCTCTCTCTCTCTCTCTCTCTCTAATGGGGCTGTCTGCGCTAGGACCGCGGGGACCAGAGCGCAGACGCAGACGGAATGGGCGCACTTGGGGTAGTAACTAAGTGAGTTTGAGTGTGACAGAGGCAAGCAGGCAAAACCGCTAGCTTTTTGGGGAATTACACAGAAGCCGATCGTGACCAGCTCACTTTTTTTGTCTTAACGAACTTTTTTTTTTGTTTTATTTTCCTGGATTGAGTTTATTTTAAATTGCGCTTGAGAGAAGTCCATACGGGGACCTAAGGGATCCGGAGAAACACAGAGGAAAACTTTTTTAAAGCAGCGACACAACTGACAAAAAGTTTGAGGATATACTCCCCCCCCCCCCCCCTCCCTCTAACTTCTTCATTTAGATGATCTGGAGGTGACTGTATAGTTGTACCTCATCAACATCTGGATTAATTTGAAGAGTGGGAGGCGGTAGTCTGGGCTCTTCCAAAGTGATGTAAATCTCTCAAAGTAATTAATACAACTAGGAACTTTTAACCTCAGAATACTGCGCTTGTTTATCCGTTTTGATGGACTTACGCATCCCTTGAATGTGATCTACCATTTGGACCAAGGGAAGTTGCGCGCCTGGACTGCCATGGCATAACGGGACACTCTTGAAAAAAAACCAAAGGGGGCTGAATATTTCTGAATTGACCGGATGACGCGTGTCCATTGTTTATCGGAGTGTCTCTAAGTTTGCCACTCATTCAAGACCTCATTCAAGATCATCTAGTTTCCTCTCGCTCTCCTTTACGCGCTCCGAGATCTTAATGGTGGAGATATGGGATGACTGGAGGCGGGGGTGCAGCTGAGGTGAGATCCAGCCGAAGGACAATGTTCACGCCCGGCGTTGGCATCCCTCTGCTGCCGGGGCGTCTGGTACTGATGCTGCTCCTGCTGTCCGCCTCCGAGCCAAAGCTCTCCCAGGCCTGTCCCGGGCTGCTCGCCTCCAACAGCGGCTGCAGCTGCACGGGCGAGCGGTCCAAAACGCACGGTGTCCAGGCGCTCGGGAGTCGGGTCAGCTGCAGTAAAGAGGAGCTGACTGAACCTCCGGATGCCGGCCTGCTGCCCAACAGGACCGTCACTCTGTGAGTAAAACAGTGTTTCCATGTGATATCAAAGGATTTAACTGGATGAATGTTTAGTTTTAATGGTTCATTTTGCATGAATGCATAAAGCAAAGTGAGGGTACAGGGATTCGATCAGGCCTCACACACCCATCACTCTGAACCCATGACCTTAGGTTTAACTGTATTGAGGACTTTGACGCAGTAATAAGGCTTGTTAGGTCAGAAGTTTACATCTTGATCTAGTTTAACTCTGTAGTGGAGGGCTGAGCGTTGCCTCTCTGTGAAACATTAAGAAGATCATTGAGAGGGGCAGGCTGACTGTAGCCATCATACGGCCCTGCCTCTTTGACACAACTCTGTCACTTTAAATTTGACTCTCAAGCAGATCTCAGCTCCCTCTTTTCTCCCACCACCACCACCAACACCAACACCACCACCTCCCTGTGCACATGGTCCAGCTGACTTGGCCTTGCAAACCTAGAATAAACAAAAACACATTCTGAATATTTTATATCTGTACTTTACTGGTGGGTTGGCTCCTACTTTTTAATGCAGTTACACCCTGTCTCACAATCGCCTTCTGGTGAGGAAAAAAAACCAACCTAAACTATTTGGTGAGAGCTGGACAGCACTGATTCTGGGCCAGTTTAGTGGGATGTTTTTTAAATACTGTTCTTAGTGTTTGGACAAAACTTGAAAGGGGCCACATCACGGACCAAATCACGCTATCTCTCATGACGGATGGACTACCAATCTATCAGTGACACATTTTTTGGGATGTTTTTTTTTTTCTTAGTTCACTTTCTTCACAGCAGCTCAGACTTTCTGAAGTTGTTTCTCGTTCCCACAGTATGTTACTGTCTCTGTATTCATGACCCAGTTGGAGCAATGCTCGCTGCACATGGGCACAGTAAAAAAAAAAAGCATGTTCAACTGCCCCCACTGCAGCGAGCATATGAGGTGAAGTAAGGGATTTATGCCCCAGGATAGCTTAAAGCCAGCCAGCAGTCCATTTATAGGGCCTTATGTTTCTTCCTTAATAAAAGCAGAATAAACATCTGGGGAACACATTGCTGGAAACCATAGGGGAGAAAAAAAAGAGGCTAGGGTGGCAGTGGTCGAGGTGATTGAAGATAATCTTCCATACCGGCATCTACTAATTTTGGTTGAGTTGTTTTTGTGCAGATGTTTAGCGTTCTGATTCACTTTTACGAGGCTATGAACGAGGGACAAAAATTCCGCCCATAATCCGCCATTTTACCTTTACCTTACCCAGGAACTCTGGTGTCTGGAAAGTTCATTTTCCTGAAGATTTGGTTAGTTCCTCAAGCGCCCATGCTCCCATCGTTGCTCATGACATTACCTCCAGATGTGGAATGTGAGAAGTTGTGTTGATATTCGTGTTATTCCTGACATTCCTCAGTCTGTTCAGAGACCGCAGACAGTATCCGAGGTGCAGCATGGGAGCTGTCCCTCGTGCCCTGCGCCGCCTCGGTCTCTCCCCACATCGGATGGCCTGACAGCCAGCCCTCGCTGGCCTGTCTCCTGGGGCAGCCTGGAGGAATGCTCTCCTCCATGCTGAGCAGGCAAGGGCTGGAGGACACCAGGCCCAGGGCTTCCGGGGCCGGCTGCTACGTGTAATGCACAACAGCTGGCCCCTGTGAACATTCCAGCTGAGGCCCCTCAGCCTCATGGGAAATCCCAACGGGGATTTGTTTATTAAAACTATTAGTCGGCTGTTTGTTGTTCCTGCCAGCTAAAAAGGAGCAACCGGTCGCCCTATCACCTCTTCTTTTGGCTCGTCAATGCCTGTGCTGCACTTTGATTACATTAGTGCGTGTCAGATAATACACTCTACCATTTCTATAAACTCACGTTATCACTCGTTTAATGATGCTTGGTGCTATTCTCAGCCTTCCGCCATTAGCTCCAGTCTTCGTGCCCCACTTTCCCTCTTTTTCTTTATCTCCAGCTCCCCATTTCTCTCCCCTTCCCACCCCCTCTATCATGAGTTCATCCACACGCAGTAACTCTCAACCTAAATATTTAGTCGTCTTGGTAGGAAACTGCCATGTCCAAACTCCTTCCAGATGTGAGCCTGTGCAGGCTTGTTTTTAGGCCTAATTATGCACGGCTGCAAAGGAGCTGGATCACTGGGAGAGGAAGAGGAACGGAAGGGAAGAGAGGGGAAAATAGATAAGAGGGTGAGAGCGTAAACTGCAGTTGTTGATGGGCAAGCAGGAATGAATGACGGAAGGTGAAAGGAGGCTGAAGTGAAGGACAAAGTTGAGTTTGAGGGGTAAAAGAAGTGGGAAGAGGGGAACAAAGAAAGAGAGCAGAGAAAGAGAGAGGATGGAGGAGGGAGAGGAGAAGCTTGGCAGGCGGTTCAGAGGGATGTGCCCCTGGAGACTGAAAACTCCCCAGCCCCTGACTAGCAGATCTTCGACACTGGGGTGAGAGGGAAGAGGAGGAGGAGGTAGTGTAGCGGCATTGCTCCACTTCCAAGGCATTGCTCCATGTCTCTATTATTATTATTAGTGTCCTGTGTGTAAGAGGAACTTTTGTTATTCCGGTGATGGAAAAAAAATGGATACATATATCATACACATTCAGCCTTAAGCCGCCAAACACACAGAACAATAATTCCTTTCTCAGTGCTGTGTGATGGCAGCTGTGTTTTAATGGATAGCAGGCAAATGAAGAGTACAGTGGCAGACTATGTGTGACTATGTGTGAACGCGCTGGTGTCTCATAGCTTGTGGTTTTTACCCCAGTCAAAACCCTTCTCCTCCCTTGATGTATTTTGTTGTCATCATACTCAGTGACTGATGGCTTTCGGCTCAGTGGGTGCCGGCCTGAACGAGTTGGCACAGATGCTCAGGGTGGGGGGTCAGCGTGCCCGTCCTTGGCCTGATGCCCCCTCACCCAAAACAGCTGCAATGCAAGACAGTTGCTCCCTGCGTGGTTGCACTTGATCCCAGTATGTGGAAGTTGCTGGCTGGTTGTCAGGGGTTCAAGATAAAAATATTCCAACTAGGGCAGTAATATTTTTATCAGTAAGGGTCACTGTCGTAAGTTGTTAAAGTTCCAGTTCATACTCGGGAGTTTGTTGCTGAAAAAGCTTTCTCTTAAAAGCAATAGTTAGTACAGTTATTCGTTTTCTTGCCTAGATTCAGATGAGAAGATTGATACCATTCTTTTTATAGAGAATGGTATCAATCTTCTCATTCCTTCAGCACGTTTGATGACTTATGAAACAACAATGATTTATGAGAATTGTTTTATTTAACTTATTGCTGGTTCGATGGCCAGAATGTTCAATAACAATATAGGTCATTTCATATATCGATAATAATATTTATCACAATACAGCAGGTTTTCTGGTAATTAAATAAATAAATAGTCCTTAGTTATTATAAATTTAGACGACATATTTGGGTATCTCGATATGATTTCATTGAAAGACAATAAATGACCATGTTGAATTATGGCCCAGCCCTTATCTAAAACACAACCAAGTTTAATCTGCCACTGGAAAGGTTGATTGTGTTTATTTAAGGCGTCTTTTGTTGGAGAGGACAGTCTTGTCTTTACACTAAACCCACATTTGTCAGTTTCCTGTATTCACTTTTAGTTCCATACAACCAAACCCCACTCAGTCTGTTACCGTTTCCTGAATTTGGTGAGTCTTCTTAGTCTCTGTTCACTCAAGGTAACTCACCTCATCAGTATAATTGATTGCCTATAAAATGAATCTGTGTTCTCTTTAGTCACATCTTCGGTCCCTTACTTGTGGTCCATGTGCAGACAGAAACCAAAGGGCCAGCAGATGTGCCTGTGGTTTATGTTGGGTCTGTGAGTCAGTATGTGTTGAGACGGGAGTATATCAATGCAACATCCTAAAGAGTCATCTTATCAGCGACCGGAGAATTCTAATAGCGGTATAGAGCATTTTACCCCCAGGCATTCCTGCAGCGATAGGGTTTATTTATGCGGGGAAAGGTGTTGAGAGGAGGGGGAGTGGGCTCTCCTCTGCACATGTTAGGTGGGGCAGCGGTCAGCAATAAATCAAAAAAGCAAACAAAGGCCTGACACTGGATACTCTGGGCTTCATACTCAGCTGCAGCACCTGCCAATGCCACACAAGCCCTGGGTTTTATTTTGCCCTCGGAGGTCAAGGGAACATGAGTGGAGAGAGTGGGACATCTCCACACACCTACCACTCTGTACTGTAGCTGCATCACCGTTTGGATGATGAATGTGAATTTCACTTATCACCTCGTTGTGTTTGTTGATTAAAGGCTGCGATATTTCAAAACCTAGCAAAAACAGAGAGCTGTGTTGTCATAGTAATCTCATACCCCCAAGTGGCTTTTTGTTATTTTAGTTTTTCCTTCCACGCCGCTTTCTTCTTATCTTACTCCAAAAATGCCTGACTTTGACTTTTCGTTGCCAGCGCTAACTTCCCTCTCCCTGCGTCTGACCACAGCGGCCCCCAAAGTTCCTGCTCTAGGTCGACAACACATGGATGCAGACGGAGATAATGGGTGTCTATAGTGGGAATGCCTGTGGCTTCAGTGTGTGTGTGTGTGTGTGTGTGTGTGTGTGTGTGTGTGTGTGTGTGTGTGTGTGTGTGTGTGTGTGTGTGTGTGTGTGCGTGTGTGTGTTAGTGTTGCTGATATTCCTTATCCTGAGAACTAATACATGATAATAGCGCAGTCATCTACTGGGCTTGCTAATGTAATCTGAGTACTCCTGAGTTACTTTTTGATTACTCTCATTTAACATTTCTTTAATAAGTCTCTTAAAAAAGTGAACCATGAACTCACAGAGATTAGTATCCATATTTAAGAAACCTTCATGATTTTAAAAAAGTTAAACAACTCTTTTTTACTTTTAGTTTTGTGTACTTATTCAACAGATAAGTATATTTGAAAGTTTCTGTAAGATAAAGTCCTGTAAAGTCTTTGGACAGAGCTGTTTCCCCTGTTTCCAGTCTTTATGCTAAGCTTATCCATAAGTTTTTTTAGACATCTATCGTTTGAAAGTAACTTCTTTTACAAACATGTTTCAGCTGTATCGTAAAACGAAGGGTCAAGTCAATCACACATACACAGAGGTTTTTAACTACCAGTTTCACATTGACTAAAGGGACAACTAAATGAAAGCAAAGGTACTCACATATCCAATTTTAGTTTTAGTTTATCAATATAAATTGTGGCTACTTTTAATTATCTGATAACATGTAAAACTACCAACAACAAATCCTTTTTGTAATTCATCACTCAAACACATTTTAATGTTGAGTATGCTATTAAAGTCCCACAAGATATTAAAAATATGTCATTAACATAGTGTTAGCTATTGTTCCTTCGGTAAGGATGAGTTGGTTTACAGCTCTGATCAAATTTTTTTTTTTAGTCAGTTGTGAAATAAAGCAATTAGCTTTATTAAAATTTATGTTGATGGACTAAACCAACGTTTAAAGTCACAGTATGAATTATTCCTTCAGCTGAAATCAAGTCAATCTTTGGAAAGCATGTTGGTTTACCATATTTTTTATAATACGTGACTCATCATTGATTATTAAACTCTGGTAAACTGGTGTCTAAACTGGTTGATGTGCAGTAATGAGGATTGTGATTCTCAATACCCTGCGATCACACAGAAAGAAAATAAGCTACAAACAAAAACACAACCTTCTCACTGATGCTTTTAAAGACAGCGTGAGAGTATCTGGGGCAGAAAGATTTCAGCCAGCCTTTGTAAAAAGCAGCCTGATTTTCCCAGCAGTCTTTGCTCTGGAGCAAAAAACAGAGGCTGGTTATGAGACAGAACAATGAGACAATGTTAGCCAGGCATACACCACATTCCACTCACTGTCTGAAAAGGCTAAATTCACTAAATTGCCTCATTAAATGTGTAAAAACAATTTAGACAGTGATTAAACTGACTATTGTGTTCCTGCTCTGCAGCCGTAAACCTTCCTATTTGGTTCGTCTTTACTTGTCTTTGACTCTAAATATTACAATAATCTATTACAGCTTTACAGTGAGGCGCTGGTATTTCAACTCATGCTCTCTGGTTTCTAATATTCACAGCAGCTACTTGTTTACATCTTTAAAGTTCACTGGTAGTCCAACTTTGGTAAACTGTGTATAGATGGCACAAGAACCGCTCTTCATGGACAGTTCCTGTTAGCAGAACTCAGTGAATTGTGTCTAATAAGACAAACTCCAAGTGGGGGACCTTCCTCTCCAGAGTGTGTACTCTGTGTGTGTGTTGGTCTGTTTTCCTGTGCACACACACACACATATGGGAAGGGCGTGCATGGCCACAGCTCTCAAAATAGTCTTCAGTCCTCCCCTCTCTAATTAGAGACATTTCGAAAACCCATATTTTAATTTTAGACTAGTAGCTTTTGGACCACTTGTGCACACACACACATACACACATCGAGTTAAACATGCACACTTTCCATATAAATAAATCTGATAGGTCACACACTTGAAAATCTTTGCACACACACACACACACACACACACACACACACACACACACACACACACACACACACACACACACACACACACACACACACACACACACACACACACACATAACCACAACCCACAAAGCCTTACTCCCTGGGCCAGCCTGGTTACCCAAGCACAATGCAGTATACTCTATAATAAGTGGTTGCACATATCAAATGCAGGAGCTCACTCCCCGTATCTAGCCTCAAGGCAGGAAAGTATGATGATAAAGCAAAGTAATGCCGAGATTTCTCCACATACTATTACCCACCAAACTCATTTATTTGTCGCTTTAACGTTCATGACAAGAATCTATTCCACCCCTTAAATGTAGCTTCGCTTGCCCTCCTCTCCCTGTTTGATCACTGAATTACTCAATCAGGGTTCACAAAGAATATTTCATGAAAAAATATTTTGCATGCAATTACATGGATGCTCCTTTCCACGACAGGCGGTAAATGGGGCTTGTATCTTGGCAGCGTTCCCTTGGTGGCTGCGACAAGCCCTCCGGTGGGTCAGGCACAATGGGCACATTCACATCTTGACATGCATTTGCTGCTAAAGTGCCCGTTGTGCTCGAGGACATTTAGTCTCTCTGTTGCACTCAGTGCCGTGACTCTCTGAGGACAGGCTCAGGGTGCAAGGGGCTCCCGGTGACCGTCGGCTTAGGTGGCTCTCCATCTTTTTACAACGAAAGGGTTAAGCTATTTGGACGGACCCAAGCGCTGGATTGTGCAGGGCGCAGTCTGGAGGCCTCTTATAAAGTACTTATTGTAACAAAGATGACACAGCCACCTCCCAGTCTGAGAGATCTCTCTGCGTATGCTCTCTTTCATTCCTCCTCCCTCAACCTTCCTCTTCTTGTCTCCGCAAAGTGTCCATTAGCAAGAGAGGGACTGAGAGACAAGGGTCGAGTTCAACTGATGCAGGCTTTTGAAGCCTGACACAAAAACTGTCAACATTCACGAATGTGCAACAGTCACTGGAAATGTCGTTAAATTGGATCATTTTCATACTATAAATTGAATAATCATTTATTTTAATCAACTCATGCACAACCCGCACAGTAGCAAATCTATAATATACAATCAAACCATCTACCCAACATTCATTATATTGAAGTTTGTTGACACAGACTGGCCAATATGAACTTTTTATAGTTTTATTTTTTTCACAGCCCATTTCCTGAAAATACAATATGCTTTACCAAAACTATAAACACAAAAAAAGCCACACTGTGTCCAGCCAAACCTCAGACATAAGAGAAAATTAAACACTTTACCCCAAATATGTCATCTTTCATCCAAATGAAAGTACAGATTACTTCTTGCCTTTGGATTCCAAACAGAGACTGCCAAATACAGTAACACTACTGAAATACGTGAAAAACTACTAGAATGAATTGCAACGCAGGCTTTTCCAGACGAGTGTGCAATTTGCTAGTATTTGGTTTTGGTTGAGACTTACTTCCATCATCTTGCATGGTGTTTACACCGTCCACCAACTTTTATAACAGCAGGCATTCAGCAGTAATAGTAGTGATTGCCTTTTTCACTGAATACATTTTGACAAATCACAGTAGCAAAAGCACAAGTGTAAATGATAAAGTCAATGTTGGCTTAATTCCTTTTAGGTATTTCAGGGTCCTGGTATTGTACACACTGCCTCTCCATCACACTCACATGGTTTACTGGGACACATGAGTTAGTAACACCTCTACTTTAGCTTCTATGCCAAGTCACAAGGCCTATTTGGGTTAAAACTAGAGGTTGACCGATTTTGAAAGGCCAATATAACAACGAAAGTTTGGAGCAGGAAAAAGCTAATTAATTAGCCAATACCTATCAAGAGCTGATAGTGTTGTGTTATATATTCTGGAGATAACTTTTGTGCGGGGGAATAAACTGAAAATGGGTCAGTTATGACCTCAGCTTTCTGTCAAATCAGCTTTTTCTGGGATTGCAAAGTTTGATCCCACATATTCTAACCCTATGGTAATAATATTGTGTTGTTTTTTTCATGTAGTTGAGAATCACTCCCTGGTATATAATAAAAGGTATGCACCATACTACCAGCAGACCAAGTGCATGTAGCAGTGACACACTCACACACATACACACACTCACACACATACACACACATCGTGTGACATGTCATGACCCTGAATTCTCAGCCACTAATGAAGGTCAACACTAATTACTGCTGCAAGTCTGTCGCCACGGGAGCCCCAACTCAGCAAGGGGATGTGTGTAAGATTTAAAGAAGTTCCATACAATAGATGTCTTAGCATAATGTGAATACACTTAATATTGCAGGCTGCACTAATTTGTTTATTTTGAAGCTGGTTTACCGCTAGACTTTGGTCAAATATGTGTATATCACATGTGACATCTTTGACTTTAGACCCCATTATTTTTGATAGATTAGCATAAGGATGAAAATTGGGAAACAGCCAGTCTGGATCCGTCCAAAAGGGAAACTAAATCCTCCCACCAGCTCCTCTAAAGCTCTCTACTTAACACGTCGTAACTCACTCGTTAGATACAGTACAAAAAAACCTAAGTGTAAAAACAATTTGTAGTTTTATGTGGAGTAATGTGCAAGACTATTTCTTGGCTGGGGCTAAACTCATTATTGTATTCTATTGTTCTTCTCACATAACTTTTAGCTGTAAGTAAATGTATGTTACCTAAATGTCAAACTATTTGTTTAAATCAAACAGCATTTAAAGAGACCAGAGCCATTACACAAGTATGATCATATTATCTGTTCTGACAGTCTTAACCTCAGCTTATAACTCACTTTAAAATGGAATTCTTTGATTGAGGCCGGTGTCTGTGAGCCTGAACTGCAGTGCATCGTCAAATTTGCTTTTGATCTATTAGACCAGGCATTTGGACGGAGTTAGCGGCCTTCAGGAAAAACCTGCTAACAGCCAAATTAAGTAATACTGTTTTTAATCCATCGTTTTGGTTCGACCACAATATTTAGTTGATCCACTATGTCCGTCCTCATTACTCCGAGTTCAATGTGTGTGATGTGTATATAAAGAGAAATGCTGCCATGTCCACTTAGTTCTCCCCTGTGAACCGCCAGGATATTTGAAATGCTACTCTGGCGGGAAGAAAGCTGCTCAAATGGAAAGCGAAGAGGGAAAATGCAGTAAAACACACTGATGGTTTTGTACGAAAGTGTTCTCAGCTGTGACATACGCAAATTCAAGTGCTCACACACAATGCTGTGCTGTTAGTGTAAAAAGTACATAATCGTATTGCTTTCAGCAGAATGTAATTACCTCTTAGGAAAGCTCCCTCAAGGCTAAATTATTTTCTTTTTTATTCATATGAACTTAAGCACTGCTGTACACACCAGCTTGTGCATTATCAAATCAGCATGCTAATTAAACCAGGCTTAATTCAATAAGGACGCTCTGAGACTTTCATTGAAAAGTGCTCTCATTATCTGGCTCCCATTGGTCTACGATTTGGGACTGGATTTATGGACATTACTAATCTCTTTCAAGGGTTCTTGTCTTTCACCTTGCGTGTGGTCCTCGAGGGTAAGAGACTTATCCAAAGTTAAATGATGTTTACACAGTGGCCCATCGGGTTGTTTTGACTCTCTTTATTAAGCTGAACCTGCATCCTTCTGTCTCTGTTGGCCGTGAAGCGCTTGATCAACACTTGTGGTTGAGGTAGATCGTCTAATCAGCACTCTGCACACTGTTTTATTCATGACCAACATCCAGTCACACTGCAGAAGCTCCAGTGGTTTTGCTGGTGATGCTGAAGAAATGCTCGGAACTAAAATGAAACATAGATATTATTAAAAAGAATAATACATAGGTAATGAGCGCAAGCGGTTTAGCCTGCAGATGAATTCTTATTCAATTTAAATCCTTCCTTAAGACTCTTATTCTGTTTGTGGTTTGCTGTAGAGGCCTGCAGCTACATGGAGCTCACTGTCTGAGTCCAGAATGCCTGAATATTTAGAGGGCAACAGAGGCCAATTGGAATCAGCGCTTTTCACTCAGATGTATCACATTCATGTCCTGGACTAAATGCCAAACCAGGATGGAGCATTTCCTGTATGCTTCCCACTTCTGAAAAAATCAAACAAAAAAAAGATTTAAGTGTTTTCTAGTAGGGAGACTGGAGGAAGGGTGCAAAGATCTTAACACGGAATCTTTGGTGATAGCCGACCGCAAACGGGACATCCTGTTGAGTTAGGGTCCGCAGCATTCCAGCTGTGGTTGGGACAGGATGGTTTTCCCTCACTGTCCCTCTGCACCAGGCTGCGATCTGGAAAGCTGAAAGGACTCTGTTCAGCTGCCGTCTGTGTTGCTGTCGTACACCGCACAGCAGGCCTTCCCAGCTCCACCACAGAGATGATTCCTCTGTGAAATGATTGGTTGACAATGACCCAAAACCAAAACCAGCTGGAAGAAGCATGCTTCTTTTGATAGACAGCTACAGTTTACAACACACACAGGTACAGATGTGTACAAACACACACACATCCGGTCTTCCCCCAGACCTGAGGCAGTATGTTACAGCTACACTGCCTCGTTTCCAGTTAGGAGTCAGTGGGAAGAGCGGATGTAAATCAGTGAGCAAATACGATTTGCGACATGCTGTCATGCCCCTGTGTGGCCCTCGAAGGCTTTGTGGGTTGAGGAAGCAAATTGAGAGAAAACCAACAAAGTGAGTGGCACGGTGCAGGGAGGAGCTGCTGTGGTTAACTAGACAAGACTCTTTTTATGGTTTTTACTTTTTTCACACTCTGTCACGCACCAAGGAAAACCATAAGCTAACACTTAGCAAAGCACTTGATTCTGACACATCAAGCATACTTGTAGCAGTCATTTATTTAATAAATTATTAATTGAAATGGACACAAAAAATATTTCATTTCTCATATGCATGTGTTTGCACAAATATATAAAGTTTGCTTTGAAAACACCATGTTTGTTTGAATAGATCTCTCCTAACATCTGGGCTGTGGGGATGCATTTCCATCTATGTATAAGGGCACCTTGGATATGTGTCACATTAAAATATCAGTTTGAACTTTTGTAGTAAAACACAATTGCATCCTGATATTTGAGACTTCTATATGTATTCATTTTCCCTTCAGAGTTGAAGGCAATATAAAACACAGCAGCACATGAAGTAAGGTAGTGATATAAATGTGCTTTCCATGTCTTCTGTGGTTCTACTGAACCTGTTTAACATAAGGGAAGAACCGGTGTCTGTTCTTCTGTTTGACCTGGCTTTTTTCATATGACCTCTGTGCTTTTTGATCTTCATGTAAATGAATTAGATGAAATGGGTGAATGGGATCCTGGAGCCTGACATGTGGCCCTGGTTGTTGTTTTTTTCCATAGATTAGATGGATTCAATTAGCCCGTCTGATTTCTCAGAGGCCTTTGTGGTATGAGAGGGTTAAGTGAATGACAGATGCCATCCACGGTCTGGACTGAGTTATCACACTGTCGTGCCATGCACCATACAGTTATTGCTCTTGAAAGCAGATTAATCCAATCTGCCATCTGATCTGTCACTTATGCAAAAAGAAAAGAAGCCACTGTTTACAGTAAGGCCTCAGAAGCAGTACAGAGCAGACGCTAAGCCTCCAAGTAGTAAACCTCTATGATTAAGAAGCTACTCTTCTTTGCTTGTAACGCTCTGTTAATATTTTGTATACTCCAGTGATGAAGTGATGAACTCTTATGCCCCAGCTATCACCTGCCTCCAGACACTGCTCCATCTGTCTGATGGCTGCCCGGGAAGTGCTCTCTTTACAACCCCTGACCTCTGAAACCGGGTTCTGAATAAACAGCTAATTGGCTGGGTTTCCTGTTTAGCCTAATGGGAACACTGACTATTTCTGTCTGTTTACAGAGTTCTGCCTCTCTCTCTCTCTTTTTCTCAGAGTTGTACTTTCTGTATTGTTTATGAAAGAACAATGTCTTTCTCTACAACTGTGCTCCAAACATGAGGCTTCGGGGATTACACAGTAGTGTCCAGCCTCTGCAACTCCCCTGCGTTCCTGGAAATCTGTGCCTTTTGTTGTCTGTGGGAGGCTTTCATTTAGCGCATTTTGTGGTCGTTGTTTATTTGTGAAAGTCAGCTTTCAAGTCCTGGTGTACAGAGTCACAAGCAAATTGAAATATGGTGTGTTGAAATGTCGTAACTTGATACAAATGTGGGATGTTGTGATAGGATGCCACATGTGAATTACATTTTTTGTTTGCCAAATGTACATGGACACAAGATACAAATAAACATAGGTTATAAGAATGAAACTTTGAAAATCACATCAAAATTAGGTCTATGTGTTTTTTTCTCATAGAAAATGCATTGATATCCGCACACTAAATAATTATACACACATATTCACATTCAAGCACCGCAAAACCATACATATGCACTCTGTTCCCTGACTAATAGTTGTTTTCTGCTAAATAAGATTAGTCAAAAAATATCTGCATCCAAACTGTCTGCGTTGAATTAAAAGGCTTGCTTGTTTGCCAGATGTGACTTTCTCCTCTCCTATCTGTATTGAATTATTCAGGCACTTCCGGATCTTCTATAGCTTTCATCTCAGGGCTGCATCCAGTTTATAGGAGAGATACTGTGTCCAAAGTCAAGGGAGAGACCTTAAGGTCCAGGAGTCATTGGTTCAAATACAGGCTACGCCACAGACTAACTAACTCTGCTCTTGCTGAACAAGCACTCTAAAAAAAAGTTCTGATTTATTAACAGTGATTTATTTCAACAATTCAGTGTTGATTTGTGAACATGACATGTTTTTAATTTTGTTTCTGAAGCTAGAATAAAAGCTGTCAATTTCTGAGGCTTCAAGTTTGTAAATGAGTGTGGAGTTTTTGATAGTAATTCCATTGATGCTGTATATTTCACAGCAAATCCTAAAATAAAGATGATTTTGGTTTAAATGCTAAGTAAAACAGTAAGAGTGGCCTTGGTTTCAGTATTATAGTCATTATCAGTGGAGCAGCGCTCTTCTCTTGATTGCCTGCGTTTATAAATACACTGTCTGGTTTCTAATTTTAAAAGATAATTGTAGGAAAATACTGACTGAGGTGTCCAGGAGCAGAAGATTTACTCTCCATGTTGGCTTTCCATTTGTTTGCTCTTTTTCTGTCTTCATATCGGCCTGGTGATTTTGGCTGTCAGTAAAGTTACCGTACTGAAGTGAAGAAGTAAGGGCCAGTCTGTCCCTGTATACCAAGACCGGATGATTAAATCTGGTCATTAAGAAGGTGCAGAGCTGAAGGCGGTGTTTTTATTGATGTGGCAGGAAGCGGGGGGGCTGACTGCTGCTGCTGAATCTGTAAATCTCACAGACTGTTCACAGTCCGCTCCCACTTTTAAAGGCGTTCACACAGCTCCACTCTCTCGATTAAGAACACACTTAATGATGCAAATAGCCCATTAAGCACCATGTGGTAGAGGCGGGGATGATGTGAAACTGAAGGGTGTTATGATGGCGGGCTGTCGCCAGAGCAGGGCTCCTGCTGCACCATGAGCTCTTGCTAAGGGGACGTCGGCAGCTCTGTGGATCCACAGGGCCGGTTGTGTAATCATTGAGACCTGCCTACCAAAAAATCATGTTCATACACAACAAATCAGCAATATCGACTTTAATGGCCTAAACTTAACAACACATGGGAGGCACAATGCAAACCCCAGTCTCTGGTTCCAACATTATGTGCTTTGTTGGCCCAACCCTCCTCCTAGACCTCCTCCCTTCAACTTCTGTTGCACCATAAGAACGTCACACCCCCTGAATAAAAAAAACAACATTACAAGTGAACGTATTCCAGGCGGTTGTTATGTTTTCTTCAAAGAATATTTGGCAAAGCAAACCAGTATACAGTACAGAATATTTTGTAGGAGGCTGGGTTGACTCATGACAGCAGTCCACAAGGGTTAAAACACAGGGATGGATGCTGTTTTGTTGATGTGAGTAATAAGAACTGAGGCTTGGACAGTTGTGAAAAGACACGGAAGAGGTTGTATAAGAGTGACTTAACAATAAGCTGAAAACCAGCAAACAAACCCAACAGTGATGTCACAGGGTCCTGAGTACATCTCTACATCACTGCAGCAAGTTGAGCAGTTAAACCACTAGAGATCATCAAATACAATTTCAGGGGGTCTTATGTTACACTTTAATATATCAGTAATTTTTTGACGTGGGCATGTTTTTTTTGTTTTACTTGTGGACAAAGCCAGGGGGTTGTTACCCACCTATTGGCTGTAGCTTCATATTTAGCATTCAGACATCAAATTGATAGCAACATTCTCATCTAACTCTCGGCAAGAAAGTGAATTAATGTATTTCCCAGAAGGTAAAATCATTCACTAAAAGGTCCATACAAAGGTCTATCCTAACTGACTTTGACAATGGCAAGTCCCTCATAGCTAAGTGATTACTGTAAATTTCCATTCCTCATCATCCCCTGCCAGACAAAGCAATCTCAACCTTACTTCCAGTGTGTCTCGTGGCCCTCTGCCTTCAGGTCTGATAAGAGCCCAATAAGCCAAGTGATTTGCCAGTAGGGTAAGGGCTAATTAACATGGCCTGTGCCGCCATTTGTTTGATGTGGAAAGACATCCTTTTGATGTAAAAATGTATGGGGAATGATTATCAAGATTACAGCTTCCCTGCTAATCTTGATGTCCTTTTTTGTATTTAACATTAATTGGAAACATCTTAAGCTAATGTCTCTGGTCAGGATAATGGCGTGTGAATGCTGCACCAAGTGGACATTTAACTTGGCTCTTATCCTCCTCTTGTGACCCATTCACTGTGTTTGGTTAAACCTGAACTCTCTGTGAAGCTAATATCCAAGATAGTAACCCTGAGTAACATCGAATATGCTTCAGTTTATTCTCATTGGGAATATTTCTAACAATACTGTTTCTTTTTTTACAGGATACTGAGCCACAACAAAATACGTCTTCTGAGAAATGGATCCTTCTTTGGACTTTACGCTTTGGAGAAACTGTGAGTAGCCTAATGTTTATAATATTTCAGGAATATTTCACTTCTGCAGCTGCTATAATGTCATGTTTTTTGTGTACATGAGATATATTTTATGCAGCCATTTGTGAGCTGTTATTTCAGCTTATCTCAGGTCAAGATAAGAGAGCTGTTTTTTCAGCTTTGTAGAGAAATACAGACAGGGTATCAGTGAGATCTGAGCAGCTCAATGCACTCCTGTCCGATCATGGGCTTCTGTCCAGCAGGGAGGATGATACACTCAGACTGGCTATCATAGAGTTATGTTGAAAAGCTCATTTAAGTACACTTCAGTCCTTTATTATCAGGTAAGCCTCACTCCTCAGGTCAAGATAAGAGAGATCTTTGGGAGGAGGTGCGTTTTGGCAGCTCCGCAGACAGTCTAATCCTCGTTGAATGAATGACAATCAAGATGATTTGTATTCATTTTGTGATCTCCTAACTCACTCATCTAGCGCCATCATCAGGTCAAAATTTCAGGTGGTCCATTTCTTTGGACCAGTAATAATCAGCAAATGTTTGGGTGAGCACATTTTGCATCAGCATGTAAGCATTGCCATGAGAGCAAGTTAGCATGATGATGTTAGCATTTAGCTCAAACCATGTTCATACAATTGCTACAGTAGCTTGGTGACATTTTACTTGTTCGATTAAAAAAAGGGGATAAGACACAGAGACAGTTGGCAGTGAGCAGTGAAGGGTACGGACAGAGTATGTTTGATATATAACATGATCTGTCTTTTGGTCAAATTATCAAGTTATCAAGGACTGGCATTTACCAGCTACAGGCTCCTGGGAAACTTCTGGGATGTGTTAATTACATCTAGTACGAGTTTCCCACCAAGATGTTGTTTTACAGAGCATCCAAGTTAAGCTTTAAGAGTTCTAGTAGCTAACAACACACATGGATCCGCTTCAGTCTGGATACTGTAGTCTGGCAGACATACTTATTTTGTTAGAGAGGGGGTGGGTATGTTGAAGGGATATTAGTTCCACATGCCACTCAGAGCTGCCACCCATGAAGCTTACAAGCCTCTCAAAATTGTTGAAAGAAAGAAAAATATGGTAATTTGCTGCAGTAGTTAGCTTGTTAGTACCTACCTGCTGGAGCTCACACCAGACATGCCATGGTGAGAACAAAAGCCAAATTTGCTGACATTGACATTTTTATGTCTGGCATGTGAACGCCATGGGTGAATTGTTCCAAGGCCAAATTCTTCGCTCTCACCTCAACTGACTTGCGCCACAGACGTTAATAAAGCTGTTGACAGGAAGACACTATGCGGAGGCCCTGTGTGTGTGGAAGAATAATTGATTGTAAAAGTAAAGTCAAAGAAGATCTGTAGCTTGAAGTGTGTGATGTAAAATGAGATGATGTTGCTTGTTTTTGTAAGTGCGGACAGGTTTCCCCGTAGCGCTGTAGGGTAGGTGGCTCGGGTAACCCGAGCTCACCCACTAACTGGCCCTTGTAGCTGGAGCAGTTATAAAACTCGCAGGGGGCAACAGGGTGGAGCTTTCCTGCAGGCTTATAGCTAAAAGACCTGCGAGAAAGACGCGAAACAGGCAGACAAACAGCAAACACACACACACACACACACACACACACACACACATACTTGTGCTCCACAGAGGGATATGAATGCGTCTGGTGTGAGGAGAGGACATAGCGTAAATCATGCAGGCCTCATTTCACTCCTCCGCCTCAACCTCTGCTGGCTCTCTGACACACAGCGGTGGAGGTCTGCTCACTCACTCTGACGTTCTCAACCTTTAATTGTGCGCTGCACAGCTTATAATTACATCTGAGCTCATGGTTAAAATTGCTGCTCTATGGGAAAAATGCCACATTGAAATTCACCGTTTCAGTGATGGAAGGGCTTGAAGAGATGAGGAATTGGGTTTAAGGTTTGGATGTGAGTTTTTTTGTCCATACTGTGAGATCTCAGTTTTGTTTTGTTTCTTCAGTCCGCCATCGCTCTTCAGGTCCTCTCATTGTTTCCAGTTTGTCGTCTACATGTGCTTGTCATTTGGAGCACTTGTGAACAGTTACTCATATTATGTGGTCAGTGCTGTAATCAAAGGCCGGCCCACTAGGGCTGAGTAAACACACATCAGGGAATTGCGCTGCATCCCTTCCCCTACGTGACAAGGATAAACACAGTCTGCTCCCTGACAGCACATGAATACTCTCACTCCTGGCTCATCTCTATTGTGACTCCCAAGTGTGTACTAAAACTCTGAGTGTGTTTCCTAGTATGGGCACCCTTGCTTCTTGTCCAGTCGTTACAAATGGGTCTGGTAACTCTCTCAGCAGACGCACACACTCACACCCACACGCTCACACCAGACATCTATTCAGAGTTGAATGCAGTCTGATCTGCCGTTGTTCGTTGGAGAATACGGCTCCCGAGCAGGCCACCCTCCTCCGGGCCCGGGCCAGACAGTGCAGCAATCTACACAGTTAGCCCTTTCATTGGGACAAACCTCCTCAAAGCCACTATTGCCTTCATAACCTGCCAAACCACCCAAGTGCAAAGGAGCAATTTAGCCTTGTTTGTTTTTGCCCTCTTACTGGACTACTGTGTTTTTGTAGCTCTTTTAAATAGGCTTGCCATCCAACAGCTACATTTGGATCTTGGAATACCTCATTTTTTCCAGCTTTTGGGATGAAACCCCAGTTGAATCATACCTGCCTGATGTGGCTGTGCTTGCTGTATGCAAAATAAGTGACACACGTATGCGTCCACACCATCAGGCCTTCAATACTGTACCTGTGTTTGAGTACCTCCACCTCTTTGCACGCCCTTCCTGATGGGTGCTGACGCTGGCTGACCCGCTAACGGGACAGGACCTTTATGAGATGTGGACAGATCCCAGCAGCCTGTCCTGCACTGATTTGAGGCGAGGTAATGAGAATAATGAGCAAAGAGAGGGTCGAGGCAGTCTGGCTCTTGTCCAACTGGGCCCCACTGCACCATGGGACACAGGACAGGCAGGCAGGGGCACAAGGGGCCCTCATTAACAGGTCTGCTCACCCCACCGGGAGAGAGGGAGCAGAGAGGGAGAGCAGAGGGCAGCGATGATGATGGATGAGGGAGCAGCAGGGCGCCTGCAGTGAACAGGTCTGAGAGGCAGCAGTGAGGCTTGTGGTTAGGACCAGTTAGAGGCTCAAAGGTGTTGGCAGCATGATAGACTTTGTCAACAAAGGAGTCTGAAATGATCCCTGCAGCATGAATCTACCTGACAGGACTGTACTTTTACTTATGAAGCCCTACATGAGAGTATGCACAGGAAATATCATGCAAAACCTTCTGTTGACCTATAACAGCTTCATTCAACATGCTTGTAGAGCAAAAATAATTGAGGGAAGTTTGCTCTGAAACCTGTGACCAAAGTCACACAGGGCATGAGAATGTGCAGATGTTTAATATGCATGTCTGCATGAATGAAAATATATATACACTATTATCACATTAGGGTTACGAATGCTTAGGCTAATTCATTACCTTTTTGACTTTGTTTTTAAAAAATGATGAGACTGGTCACTCAGTCTTTGCCTGAGTTTCTCTGAAAACCGACCTTGAAATTGCCTCTGCCATTCTGAGCAGCTGGGGTTAGGAAGTTGTCCAACTTAAACAACTTTACCATCTGACACGGGGGAAGTGGAGCCAAGATGGCTAAAGATGGTATGGTGGCTGGAGAGAGAGGGAGACGGAGAGAGGGAGGGAGGGAGGGAAAGCACACTCCTGCAGTTTGTCTTATATAAATCTAGGGTTGTTTTTCTTAGTGGGAGATTAACATTATTTCCACACAGGCTAAGCAAATTACCTTGATGAGTGGGAACCAAGCAGAAGTGGGCAGCGTTACAGCATGTAAAAACAGTACAAAATGTGCGGACATGGCAAGGAGCCCTCCTGTCTAGACCAGTCTGGGTAGGACAAGGTTCAGATTGTAGCAGCCCACCATTCTGAAGAGGGCTAAGGCCAGCTGTGGAGGTTGAACATGGGAGTCTCATTTCTCCCTCACAAAAAAATTAACATTTGTGTTAGTATGTTTGCCTGCACACGCCATTGAGTGGCCTCCGCTTAGGCAACAGTCACCTAATGAGAGTGCATGACATTAAGGGGTGGAGCGGGTGAGGAAGGGGTTAAGCGTGCTGGAGAGTGGAAACAGAAAGGGGGTGCTGCTGGAGTTGATAGACTCCAGATGTGTCTTTCAGATAAACTGAAGGAACGGGGTGTGTTTGTATTGCAAGCCTAGCTCAGTCATGGCTCTGGGGGTTTATTGAAACAGCGAGTGAGCCCCCTCATAAGCCCATTACCAAATTGTACGCTTTATACGCCAGTAACTCTCTCTCTCTGTCCCGCACTCTCATTTGGCAAACTTGATATGGTTTCAATGGCATATTCCTCCAGAGGAACTTGAGCTTTCCCTGGACTTACTTCCCCCCACTTCCGTTTGTGTTCCTTTTCTGCTTTATTTTTGCATCTCCCCTCTCCCAGCTCACAGGGTCTCTCGCTGTTCCTCCCCCTTCCCACTCTCTACATGCTGTATTCCACCTACTGGCTGAAAATTCAACCACAGACTTGAGTCTGCCTCTTCATTGATAATTTGAATGAAAGGCGTTTGTTCCTGTTTCCTTCTCAGTTATTATGTGTGCATTGTTTCAGTTCTATGTCTAGGAACTTATTGGTAAAAATGATCTATGAAACTTTTAGGTCTTTTAGATCAAATGACTCAGTTTGACCAAATAAAACCAACATTATTTCATAAATATTAAAAAGATCAGTAAGTGGAACAACAGAAAGGAAAAAGCATTTTGCTGCCTTTGACTCACTGTCATTTATCTGACTAATGTTATGAACTACTGTATGTCTCATTAAAACATAACTTTCTTTGTTACTGACTGCTGTGCATGCTGGTAGATCTCAAGAAAATCAACAGAGCTGCCAAAACGGGCATCGCCCCCTTCTCTCGGCCGCTCCAGAAGCCAGGACTGAAGTCAATAACAGTCCGTGGTTCCAGAGTTTTCCTTGGCAAAATAATCTCCAGCTCGTCTTGCTGCAGACTATAGAAACATATAATCAACTTAGGACATTTTACACTTCAAAAAAAGTGTACACTGCTATTTCTGTCCAGTTGGGTCCACAGTTTATGTTACTGTCAGTCATGATCAGAGCCTTATTTTTTTAAAACCATAGTACAGTACTGGCAGTGGATGATCAGGCGATGATTGTCCAAGTTTGACAGGAAATCTTAAGTATGTGTCCAGTGGGAATCAAAATGAAAGCAGTTTTATGAATGTACTAGTCAGTTTTTGTCTCCTGTACCTTCATGACTGCACCAAAGAAATTGGTTTCCAGATGAACACAGATAAAAAGTTGATTAGGTATATCCAATCTGGGAGGAACCAGAAAAAAAATAAAGAAAATAATCTGGGGAAGGGGCAGCAAAGCAGGAAATTAGTAGAAAAACAAGAGCTCGGCAGATCCCGGTTTCCTGTTTTGGGGGGAAGGCAGGAGTACGTTTGGGGCCAGTGTTACAGAGCCCCCATTGTGAGCAAGTGTGTTGAGGAGAAGGGAGGTGGGGTATGCGGGGCCATACACAGGATTTTGCTCAGTACTGAAACCCCTAACCCACCTGCCCCTCCCTACAGGGGAAAGCTAGCTAGTAAAAAAAATGAGAAAAAGGAAACTGTAAAAATAAACGAGCAAGGGCCTCTGCTAGAGACGCCAACCAGACAGGAAATGACACGCTGCACAAAAATGGTCTCCACCGACCTCTGTCAGGAACCAAGGTGCCAGTTACCCCTTGCTCTTTTTTTTCCCACAACCAACCTTTAATTCATCGATAGATATATTTATTTATTTATTTCTGTCTTCATGCAGTTGCTTATATAATTTTGCAACAAGATATAAATACGATTTAAGTATAGAAATTGGCTCTGTAGTGTCATTAAGAATTCCAGGAACAGGAAATTCTTGATTCCAGTCTGGCGATAATGAGTGGCCATTCCCTGGCTTCAATCATTTTCCCAGCTCCCTCCGGGTCCAGGGCCTAAACAATGTCAGTGGAGCACTCCAGTCCCTGTCGCTGTGCTCCTGATAATGGAGCACTCTACGTCTGGAGCGCTTTACAGACCATGTCTTCATTATGACCCTCTCGCTGCCCTACAAGCACGTCGCTCCTCTCCAGTCTGCATGGGGCCCAGGTGCTCATCCCATATACCCACAGAGAAATGACTCTTCAGAATGGCAGAGGACCAGCCCCATTGATCAGGAGGAGTTTGTGGGGGGGGGATAGACATTCTTAATGGCAGGCGCTGGTGTTGGGCTCAGCGGCAGCAAACAATGGTCCCTTCTGGGCTGGGAGCGAGCTTGAGTCTGTCGCAACCCCATCAAAACAGGCCGCATGTGGCGATGAGGATAAAACACTGCACTCCCAAGGTTACGAAGCATAACTCAAAGAGGAATAAGAATGTGTCAACACGTATCACAAAGCCTTTTGAAGACGTATGCTGCTACTGAAGGTAATGAAAAAGTAATAGCTACAAGTTGCAACTTCTAACCTTTTCAACTCTCTGATATTTTCATCCTCGATTGCCTGAGGCTTTGAAGTATTTCTTGTCTCTACTATTATCCTCTTGCTTGGTGACAGCTGTTGTCATCAGGGTCGAGGCCACTGAGCTGTGAAGTTGTTGTCAGGGAGGTCGCTGTCTACTCCAGAGGGCACACAGACAAGTCATCGCCTGAGTATGAGGCCCGCTGGAGCTACTGTACTGTAGGTTGGAAATAAAGCTGGAAATACATCTGAGAGCGTTGGCGAGTGGCGAGGGGGTGCAGCACAGATTTAGCGTGGATTATGGTGTGGGGCTAAGCGCTTGGCGGGTGCTTCAAGTCCTGTTGACTCTGGTGAGCTCCTCCACATTCCCCAGCTTGGTGATAAGAGAGTGTATCAGAAGTAGTGTACTGCTGATACTCTTCAGGCCAAAGCACACACAGCATTGTAACCTCTCAAGCCGGGTATAAAGGAGCTGACTGTAGGAAGTAAAGATGTTTGATGTGTGATACTTGTTTATTTATTGCTAGTTGATGGCTGGTTTTATCACAGTGGGCCAAAGGTTTATCCTCAGAAAACTTGAGGTGCTTATAAACTACTCACTATCATGCACCAATGTGTGGTTCTTATTGAAATAAAGTCTTTGCGGCTAATTTAGGATCACCTAAATGTCGAGGCAAAGAATGAAACCCAATGTGATGTCTCCTAAGAATAGCTGAACCAATGCACCTGTGTGTGCTTGTTCCTTCTGGTTAGATACTCAACACATTACAGTTATTCTTGCATCAATCAACCATGTACTGATTTATTTAATGTGTGATTATTTTACATTCATGATTTTTTATTAATTTATTGTATGTAAGATACATTGTGTAATTTACTGATGCAAGGCCCTTTTGCATCACAAATTCCTTAAATTGTTCCATTTTTAAAGGTTCAGGGGCCTATTAATAATGAACTTGCACTTCTGTAACATTGCTGTACTCATGATGGACAATGAAAAAAAAGATCAACGTCAATGCAGAAGAAACAGAGAAATCATCTTTTTTTCCACATATCTTCTTGCAACTTGACCATTTAACTGGGGGATTCAGGCATGTTATGCTTGTACTGGCTGATGTAGCCTCAAGTCTCTCTCCCCTCAAACAGAGATGAGATAAAAATAGCCAGTCTGAGAGATCTGGTCCAGGATTGTTAAAATGGAAATATATGATGGTATTTAAAATCAAAGCAATCCAGTAAATTTCAGTAAGAGACTCTTAAAGATGAACCTTCTTGTTTACGCTTAATCCCATCACAGTATACTTGGAGGTCAGTGCTAGTGTGTATGAGTGTGAAAAGGACAGACAGGGAGGGAGAGACGGTCATCAGAAAGAGGAAATAGTGGGCAGCTTGTCTTTCATCGCTGCACTAATGAGACCCGGGACACAGAGACTGGAAACTGCAGTATTGTTCTCTGGTCAACAAATCCTATACAGCGACTGACATGCAGAAACTGTACATTCAGAGCGGGACACATAGGCACACAAAGAGAACCACATACAATTAGACAGGCACACAAATCCCCTTCCCCACACACACACAAACACCTTTGATTAGTGAAATAAATATAGTTCCAAGCTGGGTTTTTTGGGTCAGAATCATAGAGGTGGAAATGTTTCCTGGTGAGCTGTCCAAGGATCTCTGCTTTGCGACAGACACAACAGACCTCAGTCTGAGGCCAGATAGCAATCGCTTCACCATTTTAACCTCGTATCTATAATCCAGATATGAGCAATGATAAACAACTATGTGGACCAACAGCAAAACCCCTGATCCCTGACTCTCTCTTAGCCGCACAGTCTAATTCTTTACTGGAAGCCATTTTCGAAAACAATTTTCCTGCGTTAGTTTAATGAAAATAGCTCATCTCATGCAAAGCTTACAAGACAATGGTTAAGAGATGCCTGAGGTTGTTCCTGGTGTGAGGCAGCGTGGTCGAAAGCAGCAGCATTAGATACTTTTGGTGGGAAAAAGGACCAGAAAGTCCCCTGAGGTCTTGCCTACCACAGTGGCTTCTTGGGTAAAAGTGAATTAGACAAAAATGCAGCTGCGCCGTTGATGCTTTTGAGCTCCTGGAAGGAAATCCTCTTCTGTGACTGGTCCAGTGGGAGCAGGCTTTTTTTATGCTGTAGGAACATGGATCACATTCCAACCAACAGCGGCTATGTCCTGCGGATAACCATCCTTCTCCTGACCTGTTTTAACCTTACTATTCCCTCCTGGCCAATAAAAAAACATCTTGGATTCAAAACTTAATGCAGGTTAGCTGATGGAGAGAGGCATCTGGCTAAATAGTTAAACACATGGGTTTGGGTGCTGAATGGGAAGAGGGTGGAGAAAAGTGCAGCAGACAGTATTAAATTTGATTTTCAAAGGAATTAATATTTATGGTTTCCAATGACCAACTTTATCACGGAAAGATTAATTTCAAACAAGAAGAAAAATGAAGATTTTCAATTTTAGATTTCGCTCATTGTGTCGAGTACCTGCATCTGGCTAGACTCAAGCCCAGGTGGCTGATGGGATAAGATTTCCTATCTGTGTGCAGAAATACCCAGCTGTGTTCCACTGGAAGAACCAGGTTTAGGAAATGTGTCTCCAGTCCATTGCCCTTAAACTTACAAAAGCCTTGTCTTGAAAAAAAAAGTTAAACATCTTGGTAAATAACTTAATTTGCCTTCTTGCCGAGAGTAAGATAAGAAGATCAATACCACTCTCTGTTAAGTTTGAAGTTACAACCAGCAGGGGCTAAGCTTATCTTAGCATTAAGACTGGAAACAAGGGCAAACTGTTAGCCTGGCCCTGTTCAAAGGAAACAAAATGGCAAAATATTGTTTTCACATTTTGTTTTTTTGTAATGATTAAACACTCAACATATAACATGTTAATTAATGAGCTTTAGAGATACTGGTAGAAAGAGGAAGCAAATGTGCAAAATGTAGAACTATTAATTTAAATATATCATCATCATCATCATCCCTTTATGCATTTTCTCATCAACCTAATATTTTCTTTCTCCTCAGAGACCTCAAGCACAACTTAATCAGCACCATGATGCCCGGAGCCTTCCAGGGTCTTTCTGAGCTTCGGAAACTGTAAGTAGACATTACCGTGATTCTTGTTCAGTGCAGCGAACGTATTAACAGAAATCATAAACACATGCTTTAAAATTTTGAACATAGTATTTTTTTTTAATCATACGAGCACCATTCACAGTAGTTGCTGAAATAGACAGGCCCTCATATCCCCTCACATCTTAAGACGAGACTCTGTTTTGGCAGTTCATGGCAGATGTCGTGTTATATTGAGCTCCTGGTGTTAGTGGGACAATAAAGGCCTCCTTCACTAAGTGTTTCCGCTGATCCTTGCGAGGGCCCTGCAGTGTCATCTCTGGTGTCTCGCTTCCAACACGCTGGAAAACCTCAGGGCCACGCCGATTCTCCTCCAATGTCATTGGAAGTGACAGGACGGCTGCTCGCTCACTGTGTCTTTGGACACCGAGGTCTGGTTGTGGCGTGGGTCGGAGCTGGTCGTCTGTGCTGCACCGCGTGACTCCCCTTCCCTCCTCCCCCTACTTGTGTTTTCCCTGCAAGGTCTGGTGCTTTTCAAAACAAACAGGGGGAGATAAACACATGCTCTGGACAGCTCTCTACTGGGTGGTGCAACAGAGCAGATCCCTCTCTGGCTGTGGCTATACATCACACTCGGAGGTGGACGGCAGGACAGGGGCCCTGCTTTTACCCCATTAGTGATAAACCTTTACTGGGTCCCATGGAGTAGAGATAAGAGAAAGTGGCAGGGACTGTGTGCATGCGTATGTTTAACTTTCTAAGCTTTCTAGCTGTGGAAAATCACTATTTATTCTATTATAAACAAGACCAGGAAGGAGGTCCTGCACCGCTTTACCAGCTATGTCAGATATGTAGCTTTTGATCTGATATCACAAAAACAACACAGGCATTGAAAGAGTCAAGATATCACAATCTGTGACTGTGACGAGTCCTCCTGATTCAAAAATAACCCACGCATTCTTTTGTCTTTTCTCACTTTTAGCGACCTATCCAACAACCGCATTGGCTGCCTGACTGCAGACATGTTCCAGGGGTTAACCAATCTCACCAAACTGTAAGAGACAGATCTGATGATAATATTTTCTTTCTGCATTGTTCAAAGCTATGGAGTTCATATATATATATTTTTGTATTGCTAGGAACCTCTCTGGCAACATCATATCGACCATGGACCCAGGAGTGTTTCAGGAGCTGCCGTCCCTCAAGCTCGTGTGAGTGTTAGACAATGTCGGCACTATAACCACAACAAATTCCTTCTCACAGCATGCCATTCCATATATGAATAAATGCATAAATATTTTTGACAAAAAGAAAGTTTATTTAAACGTAATATTTATTTTAATCCAGGGTCTGTTTTCACAACGGCTTCCAGTCTGAAGAATAACTGAGCATTTAGAATTGATGATTTATTTGACTTTGAATATTTTCATCCATTTATTATTTTTAGATGAAAAACAGATATGTCCTAGACAACCATAAAGTAGAATTTAACTCTGTCTATAAACATTTCAGATCTGAACAAACTTTTTCTTGATTTTAAAATATGGTACTGGCAGTTATTGCATTAAGCAGTCAATTCATTTCAGAGCAAAAACTACAAATCTGTGATATCTAACAGAAGTAGTGTTGCGTTGGCTGTAATTCAACATTTTTTGTCACTTGACAAATATGCATCAAGCCCTTTAGTATTTTTTTGTCAAGAACAGATATGATATGTTGATCCTATAATGAAAAAGAAGAGATAACACTGTATCTGAGCCAGGTAGAGTGAAAATAATGATAAATGACCATCATTTCTCTCTCCAGGAACTTCAACTCAGACTACCTGTCATGTGACTGCGGGTTGCGTTGGGTCCCGGGATTCTTTCGCAGCAGTTCAGCCCGTCTGGGGGAGGAAACCCTGTGTGCCTATCCCAGGAGCCTGAGGGGAAAACCCCTGCGTGGACTAAGGGAAAGCCAGCTGAGCTGTGGTGAGAGCCTGGCTAGATCGAGTCATATGAATGAGGCGGTTCACCGCTTTGTATTAGAAAAAATTTGCTTGTGATTAACAATGACTGTACACTCATATCAGCGCTAAAGATCGTCTCAGTATTTTTAAGGATTACTACACCAAATTGAGATGAAATAGATCAATCCCAGCAGCTCAGCAGGGACACATTTCTAAAAGTATCAGTGAGACGCGTTGACAACTAATCCTGAGGGGTTGTATTTTGGAACTGGTGCTGTCTGCATCCAATCTGCTCCAGAACAGCAGACTCATAACGCCTTCTGTGGAAACATTTAGCTGAGGTTGAGTAACGAGAGACGGCAGAAATTATTCAGAGTGATGATTTGTAACGGTCCTATCTCCTCATATTTTCCCACTCTGTTGCTCAGACGGTCCTCTGGAGCTGCACACCCTGTCGCTGCTGCCATCCCAGCGTCAGGTGGTCTTCAAAGGCGATCGGCTGCCCTTCCACTGCACCGCCGCCTTGGTGGACAAGATCACCACCTTACACTGGCGTCACAATGGTCAGCTGGTGACCTCTGACCCAGAGATGGGTGTCCAGCTGGAGAACAGTGTGCTGCACGACTGTACCTTCATCACCAGGTACAAGAACTTAAGCTACTCAAGCAATCAGACTGCTCTCTTTTGTCCTATATACTGACTCTATTCAAACGTCTATAACCTTTAATTCTTGTGCAAAGAAAGTTTGAGTGATCTGATAAAATGAGACACCCAATGGAGCATGGGGCGATAATGTGCTATAATGAGCTGTCTCTATCCTCTTTATCCAGCGAGCTTATCCTATTCAACGTACATGTGGAGGCCAAAGGAGAGTGGGAGTGCGTGGTTTCTACTGGGCGGGGAAATACGTCCCGCAGTGTTGAAATATTGGTGCTGGAGAACAGTGCCTCCTTCTGTCCAGAGGATAAAGTTGTCAACAACCGTGGGGAGTTCAGGTTAGTGACACTAACGCTAATTATAAGTACGTGCCCAAAGATCCAGCGGTCTTACTCTTCTATGGTTTTAATCCCCAGGTGGCCCAGGACTCTGGCAGGCATCACCTCACATCAGTACTGCATGCAGCTGCGTTACCCCTCCCTGTCTATGGAGGGAGGTATTGAACAGAAAAAAGCCTCCAGACAATGTGACCGCTCTGGAAACTGGCAGGAGGCTGACTATTCAGAATGTCACTACACTAATGGCATCACCCGTGTCTTGCATACCTTCATCCTGGTCAGTAGTTCTTAGGTTTACTACATTTCATGCTTTCTGCTCAGTAAACACTATGTATTTCTTTACCTTGCCCTTCTTTTTGCTCTTTCTTTACAGAGGCCCATCAATGCATCCAATGCTGTCACCTTGGCTCATCAGGTGCGCACGTACACCCTGGAGGCTGCAGGCTTCACTGACTCTGTGGATGTGTTGTATGTGGCGCAAATGATGGAGAAGTTTTTGGAGTATGTCAAACAGCTACGAGAGGTGAGAAAGATTGCATATTTAAAATGGCCACATACAGGTATGTGTATATGACATTACCATCCTTTTATTGTAAAAAATCTGCGTGTGTTCCAGTTGTCAGAGGTTTTGGTAGAGATGGGTAGCAACGTGATGCAGGTGGACGACCAGATCCTCGCTCTTGCCCAGAGAGAGAAGAGAGCCTGCAGCTCCATAGTCTACTCTCTAGAGACATTGGCCTGGCCTCAGCTACACGGTCATGCTCAGGACTTCTCCATGGTAATGACTATCATCTTAAATTTTGTAACCTTTTTTTGATCTCATCACAAACTTCTTCTTTTTTTTAACAGAGCAAGTTCACCTTCTAGAGAATCTTTCTGAATATGTTTATAGTTCATTGAAACAACAGGAAATACATGTATTCTAGTTTATGCATTTTGTGAGTAATACCTTATATTTTCATCATGCTTGTGCCATATAATACAGCAAAACAGTGGGATGTCTAGAAAATAACGACACAAAATGTAAACTATATTATATTGTCTGGAGAAAATGAAAATATATGGAAACAAACTTTACCATTTATATTTGATTTTGATACGTGCAGGTGTCTAGGAACATTGTGATGGAGGCCCACTTCATTAGACCAGCCCACTTCACTGGCATAACCTGCACTGCTTATCAGCGCCACGAGGTCTTAACGGGCAGCCTGGGGATGGACACGTCAGACTCCTCTCATGAGCAGCCGCTTCGTTTTCGCTGCAGCACTGGCTCCCATAACACATCCCTCAACAATTTTCCCCTAAAGGTAAGGTGTGAACACCCGTTCTTGTGTCAACTTGTAGCTACTATTAATGCAAACTGTGCCATCATTAACCTATTGTATCTGCATTCACAGTTATCGAGGTGTACTGGTGGATTACAGAATGAAATACAAAATTTGCATGTGTTTTGTTTCTGCAGAATTCAGTAGCCCTGGCCTCTGTGACTCTCCCAGCTACTCTGTTTCCTCCTGATGCTCCTGCAGACTGTAAGCTGCAGTTTGTAGCCTTCAGAACCGGCAGCTTTTTCCCTCTCTCTGGGAACTCAAGCAACACTGGGGAACACTCTCGTCGACGTAGCGTCAACACTCCTGTCATATTTGTTGGCCTAGGTGAGAAAGCCTCTCTGCCTATTTTGTGAAACCACCTATTTCCAAAAATACAGTTTAAAAGACCCTTAGCATTTTCTGTGCCTTTTTTAGATTCTTGTTGTAGATGGCCGTGTAAGATATGACATCATGTTAGAATATTTTAAGTCCGACATGTTTTTCAATATTTTAAGTGTGAAATTTAGAGAAATATCTATAGAAGAAGAAGCGGGAAGCCACTTTCTCTAACAACAGCAGCAATGGAATTTACTTAATCTGATCTACAAGGCCTGAAAAACTACACCACTGTTGTCTTTCAACTCACTTTTTCTTGACCATGACAGTCTTTGTCATCATTTTAGCTTTTTCCACCCACATATGAAAAGCACAGTTAATCACAGTCTCTGGGGGATGTTGAGAGTAATTATTTTGTATAATTGTAGAAAATAATAAAGCAATATAAAAGTAAAAATATTAAAGTATCTGTGACTGATATCTCAGTTCAATTTCCCCCCTTTCTGTGACAGACGGCTGCAGCAGGTGGAACCAATCAGAGCCCATCTGGGTGTCGCTGCGCCACTTGTCTCCTGGTACTGATGCTGTGGCAGCCCAGTGGAGCCTGAGGGCTATGGAGAAACAAGGAAGCTGGAGCCAGGAGGGCTGTCAGCTGGTCCACAGTGACAGCAGCACCTCCACGATGCGCTGCTCTCTGCTTAGCAACTATGCTGTGCTGCAGGTAGGGTAGCCATGAGTAGTTAATGTATCATTCATCCAGGATCAACAGGGTTAAATCAGACTTTCATTGGACTTGCTTGTGATTTTTTTTTTTCTAGGAGGTGCCCGACTTCCCGAACTCCACACCGATCTCTGTGAGGGTGCTCCACCCTGTGGTCTATGCCTGCACTGCAGTGCTACTCCTTTGCCTCTTCACCATCATCATCACACACATACTACACCACAGGTACTGCAGTTTATGTGCTGAAACTGACTTTTTGCTGCTACTTGTTGTATTTGCTCTTTTTCCTGATTACACTGCTTTGCGCCCCTACAGTTCTATTCACATATCAAGAAAAAGCTGGCACACGTTACTTAATACCTGCTTTCACATCGCCATGACGACAGCAATTTACGCAGGAGGCATAAGCCTGACCAGCTACCCAGTAGTTTGTCAAGCTGTAAGTAATGCATTTAAACAGTCCCCTCATTTTGAATAATGAAATGTTGAAGCTTGATGTCTAACCTGACTGTGAAATGTGACAGGTGGGCATCGCCCTGCACTACTCCTCGCTCTCAACCCTGCTGTGGATTGGAGTCAGTGCCAGGGTCATTTACAAAGAGGCTGTGTGGAGAATACCACGGCAGCGGGAGGAGGGAGAGTCTCCTGCTCCACCTACTCAGCGGCCTATGCTCAGGTCAGTGTGCAAGCCACAACTCACCTTCACCCACTTCCTGTACATTACATTACAGTCATTTAGCAGACGCTTTTATCCAAAGCGACTTACAATCAGTAGTATATTACATATCATTCGCCCATTCACACACTGATGACAGGGTTACCATGCGAGGTGCCACCATCAGACTCTAACTAACATCATGCAACATCCAGCCGCCCCTGCGTACGATGAGATTGTTTGCTGTCAGTATGGTTTATGTTTTAGACAGATGTTGGAGGTCTTTTGCATGGCCACCCAAACTGTGCACCATCAAAGTGGGTCATTGTGCCCGACAACTAAAGTCCCTCTGTTTTTAAGGAAACCTTGGAGGGACATAACAGAGTATTGCTGTAAGGCAAAAAAAAAGCTGTAAGCCTGTATGAACTCAGAGTGGGGGAGGGGAGGAATGTATGAAACCATCATAACAGAAGCAGAGGGGTCATCATAAATCTGAGCAGGGTGATTCAGGGGGTGCACTGTATTTCCAAATATCTCCTTCTATTTCTCCTCCCCCTGTGATCCTGGAGCTGCGATCATACACTGACCTTGCTGACCCTCCCTTTGTTGCCCACTCAGTCACACAGGATCAGGCTGCAATAAATCACAGGCTTCTGGAGCCAATACTGACCCTTGTGACACTCTGCCCACTATGAGAGTGAAGGATCACACAGCTCTGTTCAAATTATAGACAGCCAGAGAGACATAAAAACAGAAAGAGGAAAATTACACAGACATACACTCTTTAAAAACATTGTAGCAGGCAAAGGTCACATAACATCCTGTGGCAAAACAAGAACTGCTCTTTATTTCTCGAACTGCAGCTGGGAACTTGTGTTTGATATGTTTTTCTTTATTATTCAAGGTTCTACTTGATAGCTGGTGGAGTTCCTCTTATCATTTGTGGGATCACTGCAGCTGTCAATGTCAACAACTACGGCGACAACAGCCTTTAGTGAGTGCTTCTCTCCTTTTTCCTTGAGCCATTTGGCCCTTGGCTTTGTGTTGTTTTGGTGCTGAAGTGAATAATTCTGTGTGATATGTTGAAACCACAGACGTGTCCTTGTTTTGCACTGACCCTCCTGACTCCTTCTCTGCCTCTTGCAGCTGCTGGCTGGTGTGGCGCCCCAGTCTGGGGTCTTTCTTTGTCCCTGCTGGCCTAGTGGTGTTGGTGACCTGGATCTATTTCCTGTGCACTGTGTTTCGCCTGAGGCACCGTGTGGCCAAAGAATGCACAGGAACCACCCTGTCCACTCCTGTGACTGAAAGCCAGCCTGCACTGGCAGGAAGCACTAGCCTCCTCTCCACAGACTCAGCAGTTGGACCTATAAACACTGTTGTCGTGCCGGAGGACCAGTACTCGCTGAAGACACAGTTCTTGGTGCTGGTGTCAACCCACTTCCTGTTTGTGGTGCTGTGGTGTTGTGGAGCCATGGCAATGTGGCTCACAGGGCACACTAGCTTGTTGTTTAGCTGTCTCTATGGGATGGCTGCCACAGTTCTGGGGGTGTTTCTGGTGGTGCACCACTGCTTTCGACGTCTGGATGTGCAGTCCTCATGGATGGCATGTTGCCCAGGCTACCGCCGCTCTCATCCTATGTCTACCTACACGCACACCTGCACGACCGGGAGTGGAGTGCAGACCTCTGAGCAGGGATCGCAACTTTTTATCAACTGCCATCCACCTGGTGACTCTCATAACTCCTCATCAGCGCGGTCATCATCCACGCCAAGTGGAATCAGCAGTGTGGGCCCCGGGCCCTGCAAACTCACCAACCTGTTGCAGGTGGCACAAGATAATCCAAACAACACTTCACGGGCCCCTGCCGGCAACAACACCAGCACCAGTACTGACAACACCACCAAGCCAACAAACAATGTTCTGCCCACCATTAACTCTGCAGCCCCAGTGCATCCGCAGAGAAGGAAAGTGAGTAGCAGAACTAAACAAGGAAGCAGCCAGTATCACCATCGGAGTGAGGGCAGAGGTCACTATCGTCTCAAAGCTCTAAGGACTGCTGGTGGGGGCAGCCTGGGAGCATTGGGGCCCACTGGTTTAGAGAACCTGAGTTCTTCACATGTTGCTCACAAACAGGCCACTAGTGAGAATGGCAGCATCCACCACAGCCTTTCAGAGAACCAGGCCAGCCCGCTTACCAACGGGAAGCACCTCGGACTTTCAGTGCCAACCAGCCCCTCGGAGGGAAGTGATGGGGGCAGCAGCGGGAGTCGCAAACCTTTCCCCCTGCTCCCCTCTATGGCCAGCAGGGCGGCCATGCACGGCGCTCAGAGACGATGCGCCAGCAGAGACAATTTGAAGCTGGAGCGAGACACTAAGCGCTGCTCCTACCCTTTGAACAGTGTCACCACCACTGTGCCCGGGGCCGCTGCCCAAAATGGCACCCTCAAAAAGTCAGTGCTCGAGCTGGAACAGGACATGAGTGGCACAGACCAATCACAGAGCTCCGTTGGAATGAAGAGTGGTTTGTGGAAAAGTGAAACCACAGTGTAACCTATACTTTTATGTGAACTTCTATGCATGGCCTTAATGGACTAAAATGAATGGGTTATGTTTTAATGGTCTCTTGATTATAATAATTATATAATTTAAGATATAAATTCATGAAGGCATCCAGGACCCTAAACTGTTACTTTGTGCCTCTGTAGCATTTAAAGAGTTTGCTGTGACATGGTAAAACAAAATGAGGCAGGTTTTTTTTCAAACATAAGATACTCATTTATTTTTAATCATTTCACAAATTACAAGATATCTCTGGAATCGGCATATGATGTTGATTTTGGATGTCTAATGAAAGCTTTATCGTTTTAGTTCTGATTTTTCTATGCATATCAACTATAGCATGAAATGGAGTGCAAGATGATCCAGTTCCAAAGTACAGCTTTATGCATTTAATCTGTGGACAACCTTACACCCTTTTGTTTGCTTCAAGTAATTGTTTGTGTGGGTTCATATATGCTTTTATATGTTCTCTGTGTGTGTGTGTGTGTGTGTGTGTGCGTGCGTGCGTGCGTGCGTGCGTGCGTGCGTGTGTGTGTGTGTGTGTGTGCGTGCATGAGTTTGTATGTATGCATAGACAGTAATTGCATGACTGTGGCTGTACAGAATCTGTGAGAGAATTAAAAAAGCTATTGAGACTTTTGAAAATGTGCTAAAAGTGTATCTGTTTTTTGCTAAGCTCCCATCAGCACTGACACAACTCCCCTTATCTCATGTATTCAGAGGGAATAAAAACCAGGGGGGAAAAATAATCTGCCCAGTCATTTGATTTAATTTTCACTTCCAGCAGAATTAATTTTCTGGTCTAATGCAGGAATGACTGCCCCCTCCTGGGTGGCATTGAAACTTTTCAGTAATTGTCAGGGATCTAAAATGTGTTAGCCCTGCAAGTCAGGGAAATCCCACAGGTTTTTCAATGAAAAATGTGTCCAACCAATACTGACATAACAGTAATCCGTCACGCTATTATTCATTCAGAGGTGTTGGTATTAAAAAATGATCAATGAGTATGCAGAAAATACTTTTACGCATCAGAGGCAGATCATCAGCTTTTGAGTCACATTTGAGTAGACTTACAAATGCCTAGGCCGTACTTCTGCTTATTAGTCAATTTGATACACAATTCAGGAAATTACATGAACAGGAAATAGTGTTTCTAAATACAGCTCATTGTCACTGGTTATTCCCTTTGTTTTTCGTGAGGAAGTTTTCAGTAGTAAGTTGAGCATATATTCTGTATGCAGTGTTAGCTTTTTGACCAGCCCCGATCAGGATGTATTAAGAATTTACACATGAAAAGTATCATCTATTCCATGCGACAGTGACTTGTAGTTAACCTCTCGTAGACATATATAAAGACATTGAGATAGACTTGTCATGTTCATGATTTTAGTAAAAATGTTGATGTCATTGTGTTAAGGTACCTCATGCATTCATGCAGTCATTACTATCATCTCTGTCCACACCTGCTTTTAATATATATTCTAACTCTCTATAACTAAATATTATTCTACTAAAACATTGAGTCTGTGGAGTGTAGGCTACTTTTTCACATTACCCAAGCCTCCCAAAATAAAATGCAAATTTCCAATATTTTGCCTTAACTTAACCCCAGTAATGATCAACTACTAAAGGAATATAGCTCAAAATCAATGAGTTTGTTACCGTCTTGATGCAGGCCCGATGGGCAGATCAAGATGTGGTTACTAAGATAAAGTGATTTCATCCTTCGTTCTGGATGATTTAACACATTCATGGGTCATATTAAGGCCATCTGACAAAATGACATCAGTCATAACCTGAGTCATAACTCTTACCAGTTCTGGTGGACAAAAACAATCATCATCATCATCATCATCATCTTCCGTAACCACTTATCCAGTTAAGGGTCGCGGGGATGCTGGAGCCGATCTCAGCTGTCAATGGGGGAAGGGCAGGGTACACCCTGGACAGGTCGCCAGCCTATCACAGGACATATATAGACAGACAACCACTCACACTCACATTCACACCTACGGGCAATTTAGAGTCATCGAATAACCTAAAGTGCATGTCTTTGGACTGTGGGAGGAAGCTGGAGAACCCGGAAAGAACCCACGCTGACACGGGGAGAACATGCAAACTCCACACAGAAGGCCGTCTGGTCCGGGAAATGAACCCTGGCCCCTCTTGCTGTGAGGCGACTGTGCTAACCACTACACCACCCTGCATCCCAAAAACAATCATTTGAATAAGAAAAAAGAAGATTTTAATATTTGCCTATCCATGGACCTACATTTTTTTATTGTTATTTAATTTCCTTCACAGGATATATATTTAAAATCTGCCTCTACTTCATTCATATTTTTAAAGAAACCCCATGCCTTACAATTTGGAAAACAAAATAAAGTGATACAAATAATTTGTCTGGCCCATCCTGGCCGTCTTCTATCATTAAAGTGCAAAATGAGTATCACTGAGCTCAGTTCAGTTTCCATTATTGTCCTGCTAAAGTCTTCTATTACTTTTGCGGGAATAAACTGATTCCTGATCAGTGTCCTGGGACGTCTCAACGACACCCCCCTCCTCCACCGTCCAATCACCGACGGAGTTAGAAAACGGACTGGAATATTAGCCAATCAGGAAGCAGAATGAAGAGTATGGGCGGGGACTCCTAACATCAAGGAAGTGAGGTGTTGTACACTGCGGAGTCAAAACAAGGGAACTGTTTTCATGAAAGCCTCTCAAAGTGATTCGTCTCCCCGCAGTCATCTCCTGGTTGGTCGGCGTTGAGTTGAGTTGGTTAACTTAATGTTAACTTAAGTGTTATTAGAGGTTTGGTCAGGTCTCGCGTTACGTAGAGGAGGAACACGGATGACGACATCAGCCGGAGCTTCCTGAAGAGGAGTCGACTCGGTACCGTAAACCTACAGCTGCAGAGGAGGAGACAGAGTTCAGCCTGAGGTTAGCCAGCAGTCCTCTCTTTAATAACACAATTAGCATTAATCTTAACGGGGCTTCGGCGATGTCTCTGGCCGACCAGAGCCATCAGTGGTTCCCCACGAGTGTCCAGGTGACGGTGCACCAGGCTCGGAGCCTGCGTGCTAAGGGGAAGAATGGCACCAACGACGCCTACGCCATCATCCAGGTGGCCAAAGACAAGTTCTCCACCTCCGTGTCCGAGAAATGTGTGGATCCAGTGTGGAAGGAGGAGGCTTCCTTCGACCTGCCGCTCTTCCACCCGGGCAACGGGGACCGCTGCACGCTGTACGTCATCGTCATGCACCGCGCTCAGGTGGGGCTCGACAAGTTTCTGGGTCAAGCTGTGGTCAACCTGCTGGATCTGCACGACAACAACCCCCGCAAAAAGACGGAGTAAGTGACTGACTGCTGCTGCTGCTGCTGCTGCTGCGGGGCCCTGACCTCTTTTGACCCCCCTCTCATAACACTAAGAGCCTTTTTCTTAAACTGTTCCACCAAAGGGTGAACACTCATTTGGTATGAGGTGTTTTCCCTGGGGGTTATTATTTAGTATCCACTAGTTCACTAGTTTTTTTTTTTCTTTTTTTCCTTCTCCAAATCCAGCTTCAACTTTAGTTCCAGTTTATTTCCAGTGCAGCATCACCCCAGCAAACTTTACAGACACACCACCCACACACTCATTTTAATTCCACTTACCATGATGTATGACTTTATGCTACATAATAAAACTTATGTCAATTTACAGCATAGTTAAACTGCAATCTGACATAAAAAAAAAAGGTGGGTAAACAAACACTATGGTCCCTGACCCCATCGTATCCTGGGTTTTTATTGATATTAATTTACAATTTCAAGATTGATATTATGGCCTTCATTTGACCCATGAGGTGTTTTTGCTAAGCAGACTTCAAATGCGAAGGATCGCTCTAAACAATTACTGCTAAACTCGCCTCAGTGTTATCACGATTGATTTAGCAAATTTAGCTTAGAAATGTTGGAATATCTAACTCCCTTTAAACCTTAAGTTTCATCTTTTGTAACAATTGAATGTAGCCATTGTTGCTCACACCTTCCTGATCCAGATTTGTAATGCTTTGGTAATCCAAATTATGTAACACAACAAGTACTTTACAGCATGCAGGGGATAAATTTTGTCTTTATGTATTTATTATTTGAGACAACCAATCCATCTTTGAATTTGAAAATGATTTGATCATTTTTCAATCGTTTAGGAGCATTGCTTGAATGCATAAACTGTGAAAGGTAGCAGTACATTTGGCATCCATCCTTGAGTTTATATTGACCATCAGAATTTTTGTCCATCGATTCAGGCCAAGTCATATTTCAGAGAGACACAAATGTAGAGACACAAATGAAATGCCTTCATAAACTGGTGTGAAGCCAACTTTGTCACTGGCATCTCATATTGCTGCTGGTAATCTTGCACATTCCTCAGAGCTATTTACTAGCCATACTTACTAACAAATGCGTCTGCTCACACCCTAATTTGTTACCCGATGACATAAGTGGTGTGACGTAGCATGGGTGTGACAGGAATCAAAACAAAACATTGAATTAGTGTTAAAATGGGATACACACACCTTTTTATGTAAGAGTATAGAGACTCTGATTTCCAAATGTGACCTTTTGTAACGACTGAGTGAGGTTGTCGTTGTTACTTATCACTCTACTTTGGGCAGCTATGATACAGCGCTAGTATGACCTCATTCACTTGGTTATTGTACCGTCATATCTGCAATGTTATCTTTTGTTTGCTCAGTGAGTTTAAGACACTTTAATGGCAAAGTTCACTCCATGAGATTTCCTGTCCATGTCTGAACTCCTTCAGGCTCCCTGCTTGGCTCCATCCAATATGCAGGGTATTGGATATTGCTGTTTTCGCCTTGAAGCGTGTGGTGTTAGATTACTCTCCTGCTTGTCTGTCCTGCTGATAAAGGGTGTGACACCGAGGACTTTGTTATCCTGCTGAAAGGGAGCTTTGCTGTTGCCTCTAACACAATACAGTGTATTCGAGAAGAAAATAGGTTATAGGGTGCTTTATATTTGAGCTTGTATGAGAAAGGGAGTCATTTATTGTCACAAATGAACAGATATTTAGATTGATTACTAAATTCAGGTTTGGTGTGAAGGGATTTAAATGTTTGCTTTGAGTGTGTTTTATATCAAAAAGATTATTTTCATAAAGTGTTACCACTAAGTAATACTTTTTATGGCTGCATCTAACTATTCTTTACAATATTAATCATTTCTTTGATCACTCCATCATTTAGTTTGGTCCATAAAATTTCAGCCACAATATCCTTAAGCCCGAGTTGACATCTTCAAATCACTTATTTCGTCCGACCCATGGTCCAAAACCCAAATATGTTCAGCTTACAATTACTTAACACAAAGCTTGCTTAAAAACATTGCAAACAAATTAATCAATTATCAAAATATTTGCAGGATAATAACCTGTCAACCAATTTATGTTTCAGGTCTTCATATTGAGTTACATATTGGACTACTGTTGCATAAGGGTCAGGTTATATTTTCTGTTCAGACACATGAGCCTCAATATTTATTTTGTAAACAAAGAGCAGAGCAGTGGAACTAAAAATATCTCCCATCCTGATTTTCTTTTTTCACCAAACATGAGAATCACCTTCAGAGAATTCAAACAATATGATCTTATACATTTTCCTGCAGTGTCCATAGATGACTTTTAAATATTTTATGATATTACCCGATCCTTGAAACCCCTTTGAAATGCAATCAAATGTTAGTATGAGGTGTCAGTCAGTGTTAAACAGATATTTTGGGGAATCCATATTTAACAGTATTGACACCTCTTTATTTTTATAGGCTGAATCCACTCTGGTGTCAGCTCATACGATAAATACAGTCCCTCCTGTTAATCATTAGACATGAAAAGAGAAGTGCCCTTGACAATTAACTGAGGAACCTGTCCAGCAGGACTGTTGAGAAGGTGTATCAGGCACGGATCTGTTTCCATGCAAATAACAGGACATGCACACCCTGACATCTGTTCATAGCTGTAATAATGCATTGTCTCCATGCAGCCAGCGATGTTGCTTTCCCTGCTGTAAAAGACGTAAACAAGACAAGAATAGTCTCTTGATTGGCCTGAGAAAGTGCGATCTCTCTGTCCTTGAGGTTAGACCTGGTTAGCGATTGTTTGACTTGGCGTGCTCGGTGTAGGCTGGGAAATGAGAAATGTTTGAATTAGGCTCGGTGCATCACGTACTGCACAGCACCTCCCTTCATGTTTGAAAGTGTTTGAGGAATGTTGGTCCACTCCCTCATTGTTTCCTAACTGAAGATTCTGTCTGGATGTCTGCTACAGTGCATGGTAATAAAATAAATGCTGCAGCAGTAAACTTCATATGAACTTCTGATATCTGTCTGGTTAATGCCAAACTATGTTTGGTATTTAAATTCAGTGACGGTTATTTTCACTTTACCTCAGATTATCTCATGCATTGTATTCTACCAAATGATCAAACAGGAAATCGTTTTTTTACAGGTTGTAACAAGCATTCTCTATTACAATTATCTTCATACAGTCAACCCAACAAAAGTCGATGTGGACACAAAATGCATTTAATGCTAATTTAAAGTCAACCACCACAAAAATGCTGTGTATTTACAGTCCATTTTTCACATGTTTACATACTATTCAAAACCTCAAGTAACACAATATTACTACTTATTAGACTGGGATTTGCTACATCGAAGAAATACAACTATAAACTGCATAACTCCTAATTGGGCTTATTATTTTAATCCCTTGATTACCTCTATGAAAGACGTACCGGCTGAGGACAGGGGGCAAGTGAGGCTGAATCCAGAACTATACACTATATGAGAAGATGTGATGCTTCATCATTCTTTTCCAGTCACAGAGTGGTTTCCAGTCCATACTCCCCATTCCTTAACCTCATAGGGGAATCATCTTTCTCATGGAGGTGGAAAGTTTATGACCACCAGCCTAATGATCAGATGAGTGAATGATGAATGTCTGGACATATCTGCAGAAGATTGCCAGGGATGGATCGCCCATTCAAAGGAGGTGTGATGTTGAAGAGAACTTGTGGCCAAATGCAGAAGACAGGGTTGATTGGCACAATTGTATTTCTACTTTTGCATACAAATATGTATATAATTATACAAATATGTACACTTATATACATATTTGTATGGGATAGCTACTATCCTATACAAATATGTATATAAATGTACAGTGTGTATTACATTACTGAAATGACTTTAGTTTTATTGTGTGCACTTGTAAATACTCTATGCAAAACAATAAAGCTGACCGGAGCATGTTGCAGCAATTCTGACTAGTTTCTATGACACACTGTAAGGCAGCACAATCCATGTATTAAAGAAGGGACTTTTTTTGTTGCTGTGGTATCTTAGTTTCAGCTAAGACAAAAGTGAGTCATATTGTAATGCTACCTGTTGTTAATGTGTTCGGCTTGCATCAGTGCATCCCGGATGTTAGATTAATTGTAGCATGTCTGTAAAGAGTTTGAACTTGTTTTTGGAAAAGTGAACTAGTCTGAACAGAGGTTTTTTTACTAATTGGAAAAAACTTTAAGTGACACAGTTGGAGGGTTCTGCTTTGGATCAGAGTTTAACATGGAAAAGTTTTCTATAATTGGGCCTTCTGCCACACTATTGGTACATGTAATAATAGCAAGGGCAAGGCTTTAATTGTACAAGCATAAAGTGTCAGTATGAAATGGCACTAATTGCATGTTTTTCAGAAACACTCCTAGCTTTCCCTTGTCCTTAATAAGTGCCGATCCTGTGCAACAGAGAGGACGTGAGGGGTGAGCCTGAACAAAGCTGTAATTGTCAGATTTTATCTGAGATTGGCATGTTGCTCACAACAGGAACTGGAACAAGCTGTACACAAGTTAATGACACCACCTGTCTCGGGTCTAACAGGACACAAATTTGAAGCATTTGAAGTCAGAGCTATTAAGAACCGGTCAATTTATTTACAGTATGTTGTTTTTGTGTTCTTCAACTTTAATCAAATCTACCCTTATCCTCAACCCTTGTGCCTCACCAGGGATATTTTGAGCTTTTTTTTAGTTTGGTAAGATTGTGAATTTTTTTTTTTTTTTTTTTTTTTTTGAACCTCAGCTCCTATAATAAGTCTAAAATAAACTGCGTAGCCAGAATACAGGCACTCAGCTCATCAGGACACAAATGTCCCCATTGAAACCCATTAAATCCTCAACTTTTGATCCTGTGGCCATTACAGTATAAAATCATACATTGTATTATATCAGGCCATCAATCTAGAGAGCTGGCTTTAAAAGTAAAGTCGTTTTTAATATTTTCAACCAAATTGAGCCATTCTCATGCTTGCTCTATGGGACAAATATATGCCATTCTCTTGTGTCGCAGCCAGGTCTTTACTGCTGAATTATGGAGCTCTGCAGGTCACTTTAGTAAAGTATTTAACTTTGTAGAGGTGTCCTTCTATGCCTACATGCAAGTGTATGTGACCATATGAGCCCAGAGCAAGTGGCACTCATGGCCTCAAAGTGATCTTGCTGGCTAGACTTGCTTTATTTCTAGAGCCAAATAAGGTGATAAGATAAGATAATCCTTTATTAGTCCCGCAGCGGGGAAATTTGCAGGCTTACAGCAGCATAAAGTTAAAGTGCACACAAGACATAGTAAAGAAAGACAAGATAAAAATAAAAATGAAAATAAAAAATAAAATAAAAAAACAAGTATTATAAATAAGCAATAAAAACAGTAGAAAAACACAATAACTGAAATATAATATTTACAGACAGAAAAAAAACAACTATATTAACCATTATTGCACAGTGTTTTATTGTCATGTGTCATGTGGTCTGCTGGGAGCAGAGCTGGTTGTGCAGCCTGACAGCAGCAGGAAGGAAGGACCTGCGGTACCTCTCCTTCACACACCGGGGGTGAAGCAGCCGGTGGCTGAAGGAGCTGCACAGAGCTGCCAGGGCGTCCTGCATGGGGTGGGAGGTATTGTTCATCAGGGATGATAGCTTGGCCATCACCCTCCTGTCTCCCACCACCTCCACCGTATCCAGTGGACACCCCAGCACACTGCTGGCCTTCCTGACAAGCTTGTTCAGTCTCTTCTTGTCGGCTGCTGAGATGCTGCTGCTCCAGCAGACCACTGCATAAAAAATGGCTGATGCCACCACGGAGTTGAAAAAGGTCTTCAGGAGTACTCCCTGCACTCCAAAAGACCTCAGTCTCCTCAGCAGATACAGTCTGCTCTGACCCTTTTATAGAGTGCCTTTGAATGATTAGTCCAGTCCAGTTTATTGTTCAAGTGAACACCCAGGTACTTATAAGATTGCACAATCTCAATGTCCTGTCCCTGGATGTTCACTGGTTCCGGAGGACAGTGTTTTCCCCGGCGGAAGTCCACCACCAGCTCTTTGGTTTTACCAGAGTTGATCTGGAGGCGGTTCCGCCGGCACCATCCTGTGAAGTCCTGGTTCAGTTCTCTGTATTCCCTCTCATCGCCTGCGGAGATGAGGCCGACGATTGCAGAGTCGTCAGAGAACTTTTGCAGGTGGCAGGTAGCAGAGTTGTATGTGAAGTCTGATGTGTAGATGGAGAAGAGGAATGGAGCCAGAACGGTTCCTTGTGGGGCCCCCGTGCTGCAGGACACCCGATCTGACTCACACTCCCTTATCCTCACATACTGTGGACGGTTGGTGAGGTAGTCCAGTATCCATGCAGTGAGGTGGTGGTCCACCCCGGTCTGCTCCAGCTTGTCCCTCAGAAGCAAAGGCTGGATGGTGTTGAAGGCACTGGAGAAGTCGAAGAACATGACTCTCACAGTGCTTCCAGCCTTTTCCAGGTGAGAAAGGCATCTTTGTAGCAGGTAGATGACAGCGTCATCCACCCCGATGCCAGGTTGATAGGCGAACTGAAGAGGGTCCAAAGATGAGGTCACCAGGGGGCGGAGGTGCACAAGGACCAGCCGCTCCAGGGTCTTCATCAGGTGGGATGTTAAAGCCACCGGCCTGAAGCTGCTGATCAAATCTGTTAAAGAATGAGTTCAGATCATTCACCCACTGTTGGTCCCCCACAGGCTGTTGGTTGGGCCCCTTGTGGCCAGACATGGCCTTGAGGCTCTTCCAGACTCCGCTGATGTTGTTCTGCTGCAGCTGGTCCTCCATCTTTGTCCTGTAGATATTTTTCCCTTCCCTTATCTTCCTCCTCAGCTCCCTCTGCACAGTCCTCAGCTCCTCCTTGTTTCCTGATCTAAAGACCCTCTTCTTCTCCTTGAGGAGGGTCTTTATCTCAGGATTGATCCAGGGTTTGCTGTTGGAAAAACACCGTACAGTCCTGGTGGGTACGGTGTTCTCCACACAAAAGTTTATATAATCCGTTATTGTGTCTGTGAGACCCTCGATGTCCTCCCCATGGGCATCACTGAACACTTCCCACACAGTCGAGTCGAAACAGTCCTTAAGAGCCTCCTCGGCTTCATCGGACCATCTTTTGACTGTGCGGGTCACAGCTGGCTGCCTGTGCACAAGAGGTTTGTACACAGGCCGGAGGTGCACCAGGTGTGGTCAGATCTTCCCAGGGGAGGGAGGGGTGATGAGGTGTATGCCTCCTTGGTGTTGGCATACAGCAGGTCCAGGGTTCTGTTGTCTCTGGTGGGGCAGGTGATGTACTGGGTGAAGGTGGGCAGAGTGGAGGACGGAGGGGCATGATTAAAGTCACCAGAGAGGAGGAGGAGGGCATTGGGATGTTGTGTCAGCAGCCTGCTTGTCGCCGAGTGTATGACGTCACAGGCCGCTTCTCCGTTAGCAGAGGGGGGAATATACGCAGCTATTGTGATAACGTGCGAGAATTCCCTCGGTAAATATACCGGCCTCATGCTAACGGCCAACAGCTCAATGTCCGCTGTACAGGTCTGCTCCTTAACAGTGATGTGTCCAGAGTTACACCATCTATTATTCACAAACACTGCCAGACCTCCTCCCTTCCTCTTACCGCTCTCCGCTGTCCTGTCTGCCCGGATGATGCGGAACCCGTCCAGTGCAGCGTTGGTGTCCGGAGTCATCTCCGTGAGCCATGTCTCCGTGAACACCATGACGCTACACTCCCGGTATTCCCTCTGATGGCGAGTCAGTGCTGAGAGCTCGTCCATCTTGTTGGGGAGAGACCGTACGTTTCCCATGATGATGGAGGGGAGGACGGGTTTGAAACGTCTCCTCCTGGCGCGACGTTCTGCCCCAGCACGGCATCCCCGTCTCCTCCTCCTCAGCTCATAGGCTATTAGAAGGTAAGAACTTTAAATAGTAATAATAGTTGAAGGGTAATAGGAGTAATACAATTAAAAACAATAATGGCCATTTTACATGGCCCATGAATTAACAGGTGAGATTATTTGATCTAATACTGCACAAAGAAATGGAAATGCATCAAAATCAATACTGTTGCTATTGCCTGATGTATCTCAGACTGTGAAAAGAATACAATTTTATTTTCTGCATGGCATCCAGTATACATGATCTAATGCAATGTATGTGTTTTTCTTTCATTTAAAAACAGAGGGGCATCATCTCAAAAACGAATACAGTCATTTTGTTGTTATTATCAGGACTGCTGTTGGTTAAAACTCACTAAAAGTGGAAAATAATATTAATATTTAGAATTTCTATAGCAGTTTTACTATATTTTCATCCTCTAACGACACCAGATCAACTTTTTTAAAGTGAGGCACAAGGGTCAAATGAGAGCCTTGTTTTGTTTACATGGAAGTTTTTAGGGCCACCTCTAATGCAGTGTTGTTGTTGGTTGAGCAAAAGAGGTTAAATAATCTTGCAATTTAAGAGCATTGTTATTATGATTATTAATATTTTAAGAATATTCATAAGAAAATGTATGTTTTCAGTTAAGCAACTACTAATAAACTTGTTAATCTATACCGGCTTTTACATTTCTGCTTGAGAAAAAATGTAAACTATTAATTAGAAGTTTCATTTTACACAACAAAAACCTGCATCAGAAACAGTCCTTTACCACTGGTTTATTTGCAACTGGAATAATATTTCAACTAGTGACCTGTCTTATTCTGTCTGAAATGGACATGTATCCTTATTTTGCAATAACCCATGTTACAATAGAATTGCATTGCTGGGCAGCAACTTGGGACCATGTTTACTTCTTCTCAGCTGGTGTCATTCACATGCACTGCAGCAATAAATAAACTGGGACACATTTGGAACGTTTAAGTTTACACGGTCTATATAGCAGTGTAATGAAAAACATACTTTAATAACTCTTAAAATGTAAAAAGCGCATAATTTATACTCCGGAAATCCCAATGATCTTGCAAAAATTCAATCTTTAACATTTTATTCATTCTCTCTGTCGTTTGCAGTTGGTTCAAGATGGTGGACAAGAGTGGAAAAGAGGACAAGGCGAGAGGCGATGTGCTGCTAGATATCCAATTTATGAGAAACAACATGTCAGCGAGCATGTTGGACCTTTCTATGCAGGACAAACCGCGCTCCCGCATCTCTAAGCTGAAGGATAAAGTCCGTGGGAAGAAAAAGGACGGCTTCTCCGACTCTGCTTCAGCTATCGTTCCCTCTGTCAGCAAGGTCTTCACAGACAGCGAGGGAGAGGCGGACGCACAGTCGCTCAACCTGTCCGAAGGAGTGAAAAAGAAATCTAAACTCAAAACCCTCTTTGGTTCCAAATCAAACCTGCAGCGTAACATCTCACAGTCCATGTCTACACTGGGGACTCTTCCAGAGAAGAATTCATCTCTCAGTAGCAGCCGCTCATCTGGCCTCAATGTGGACTCTCCTGACGGTAACTAAACCTTTCTTTACTCGGTGTGTGCTGTATGTTGACAGTTCTGTCTTACCTCTGCGGTACAGTGCAAGTTAAATAATGGTGTTTTGCCTGTCAACAATGACATCATGCTTCCTTGTCTCTCCTCCCACAGTTAAAAAGAAATTCAAATTCCTGGGACACAAGCGAACAGGCAGCTCTGACAGCAAGCACTCTCTGGGTCCTTTCTCCCTACTGGGTCGCTCCAAGCAGAGCAACAGTGACCTGAACAACCTGTGCATCAACGGCAGCCATGTGTACGCAGAGGAGAAAGATCCAAACAGTGGATCTACTCTCAGTCTGAACAGCTCAGGCCAAGGATCTGTGGAGGATGTCCGCAAACACACCTCAGAAGTCTCCGTAGATCCCGTTATAAGTGTAAATGTTCCCTCCTACAAGCGTGAGTCGACAGATAGGGCATTACTGGAGCAACAGCGCCATCAAGAGGAGGAGGGGAAAAGGCAGGCAGAAGAGAGGAGGCTGCAGGAAGAGGAGAAGTACAGGGTAGAGGCCAAGAGACTGCAGGAGGAAGAGGAGCGCAGACACCAAGAGGAGCAGGAGAGGAAGAGACGCTTCCTTGAAGATGAATCGAGGAGGAAGAAACAGATAGAGGAGGAGGAGGAAGAAAGGAGAAGGCAAGAGGAAGCAGCAGAACACCAGAGGCTTGAGGAAGAGCGACGCAGAGCCGAGGACCAGAAGAGACAGGAGGAGGCCTCCATGAGCGACAGGCTGTCGTCTCTGTTTGGAATGATCAGGAAGAAGGAGGAGAAGAAAGAGGAGCTACCCACAACAGCTCCTAGCAGCGATTCAGGAGATCCTGATAAAGCGATCTCCCACCCCTCCAACAATCTGTTCGAGGACATCGATATTGGCAATGAAAGACCAGCTGATCATCAGAAGTCCAGCAACAACCCACAAACCCCTTCTACCATGGTCTTCCTCAACCGTACTGCTAAAGTGTCTGCCGTCAAACCCAGGTAGGCCTTCTTCTCAAGTTACTTCACACTAATGTTATGTAATACAGTTAACTGTTATGTCAGTGATATGACACTGGGGTTGCTGTTGGTTGCTTGTAGGGACACTATTCTTAGACTTGCCTGACTGGAATTTGAATACCTCCCTCAACAGGGCTGCAAGTGCAACTGAACATGCTATTGTTTTTTTTGTTTCGTATGTGAATTTTTATACAACCAAAAAAGGCTCTACACTGACTGTGCCTTCACCAAGCCCCGCCCCCTGCTGCCACTCCGTTAAGCTGTCACCTCCCATAGAGCCTGCACTGTCACTAACTGCACTTCAGAAAGAAGCAGACAGAAGGGTCTACAGTATGTGTTTGATGAATATATCCAGGATTTCAAACTCATTCAGCCATATCAATTTAAAAAAGGTAAAGATTAAAGCTGAAGCCTACAGAAACAGTGTAAAAGTAAACCACCACATCATCTGGCGATCGATGCAGAAGATGATGAAATTCAGGAAAAACACGGTTCCTCTTTATTCACTGTCACAGTCATTAAAAAGCAAAAGCAGCATGTGTATACAGGTCAATAACGTAAAAAAAGGGATATGTTTTTTCACATCTTTGTTATCCATGCTCGAGTAAGAGGCACATGTCAATAATAAATGTTGTTTAAGGAAACCAACACACTTGTATCAGATTTTCACCTTACACCATCTCTTTCAACACTGAAACTATGGAATTCCTCAAGTTTCTGGGTTGGGTATGTAGACTCAACCTTGTGACTGTCTTGAATGACGGAAACCTCTGAATTCTGCCCAACGGTTGATGGACCAGTTTGACCAGTTTGGTCTTAGTGCAGTTGAGGACTGGGTGTGGTTTGTGTTTGTGAGGGTTTTTGTGGAACGGGTTGTAGACTTCCCAGAGCTCATAAGGAGTGACCGACTCACAGTGTTTCTTTCCTTGTAGACATCTGCGGTAATTGGAATTGTTTTTTAGATTTTCTTAATAGTTGTTTGTGGAGCGGACCTTTTTATTCTTGAGTCATAATGGTAAGGGGCTTGTTCTTTCCATTTATCATTGATGTAACAGTAGTTCTTGTTTTCAAAAATGTTTGTTAGATGGCCTTAGCCTTAGGCATTTAAAGTTGCCTGTGTTATTTAGTTGTGATATTATTTTTTATTTGATGCCATTTTGGAATACCTAGTATAATCTTAGTGGAATAATCTTGAAGCAGAAATGTCATATTGTACTAAACAAAGTCTCAATGTGAGCAAATCCCAGACTAAAAAGAAACCAGAATGGAAAGACACTTGTTTATTAGATGTTCATTCTGTAGGTTGGTCAGTAAAATGAATCAGTGGATTATTTTATGAACAATTTTGTCATAATTAATGGCAGTGTTTAGGGTTGTAGTTAAGACTAAATATTGAGCTGTCTAGGAGCTAAATAATGTGTGCTTGTAGATGGGGAATTTATTGGTTTTGTTGTCATGGGAGATGCTTGTCAAATTGGTGATGGGCTGTACATTGGTGGTAATCACTTTAGTGTATTGTGATGGTCACACTGACCTGTAGGCCTTGTTTTCACTCCTTGGCAGATATACTCAATCTCTGGAGTCTGAACCTGCTGACTGCCAAACCCCCAGTCAGCTGTGTCCTTCCCCAGCCACCTCTGAATCCACCCTCTCTAGTGTCCCGTCGGACTCCCCTGATACGTTCTCCAGTCTCCACTCATCCCTGGCTCCACAAAACACAAATCAAAGCCAGTCTGGTTCTCCCCATGGCAGCATAGATGATTTGTCTTCTGTGCCAGCTTCACTCATGGCGGATAAGAAAAGAAGTGGAGGAATAACTCCCGTCAGAGAGATCACGAACCCTGCGTATGTAGAGAAAGACGATCCTCAGCCAGGCAGTAAAATGTCCATTCCACTTCCTGATTATGACACCCTATTCCCTCAGAAGAGACACGGAGTGCAAGGGCACACCCGATGGGACCATATAATCGCTGAGGTCAATCAGAAAAACAGGGACTTTGCAGAGATGAGTGTGGATGGCCCGGAGGAGAATGAACCCAGTGTTCAGGAGAGACCTGCCATGAGGCATTACCAAACACAAGCTCAGCAGACCAAACCCATATCATCAAAAAAGGCAGCCGCTCCAGCTCCCCCTAAATCAGTCGCTCCTCCAGACCCTAGATCAGTGGCACATGCCAGTCAAACAAAGAGCCAGAATACTGCCCACCAATCTCCCATGAAGCCCAATCTGCCCACAGTCTCCGGACCTGTAAACACAACCAGAGAAAGTCTCTCAGAGAGATCAAGGGATGGAGCGAGGACGGCGTTGCGTCCAACACCTGAAGCGACACATGCACCCAGATCAGCCAGCCAAATGGACTTGGAAACAATTACACCAGATGATGAAAGAGAAGTGCAAGGCACTGTGGACAAAAAGGCACCTAGAGCCAAACCCAGACAGAGGGAGAGTGGCAATGAGCCAGTACAGCAAGAAGACTCTGCTGTGACACCAGTGGTCTCGGACAAACATATGAACAGTAACATCCAAACGTTCTCTAGTTCAGGTATGAGCAGCAGGGTCACAAGAGGAAGGCCGGCGGAGAAGAACTTTGAGATTGACCCGTTCCCCAGTACTGAGCTTCTCTCCAAAGACCCATGGGCACAGCTGGAGACAAACCAAGAAGTAGATCCTTTTTCTACAGGCAGTGTACAAAAAGAGCAGATGGTTGAAGCTCTGGGAATGAACCCAGACGATCTTGAAAATGTTTTTAGTCAAGAGAAACACACAGATTTATTTGCTGACTTCAATGCCAGCGATTCAAACAAACAAAGCGAGTACAGGAAAAAAGATCAGGTCAGTCCTGTTTTCCAAAGAAGGAATTCACAGAAACAAAAACAAAGCAACTTCACAACTTACTTGGAGAATAAGACTTCCAAGTCTCGACAATATAAAGAAGAAACAACCATAACCACAGCTAATCAAGTCCCCTCAACAAGAGACGTCAGGAATGGGTCTATTGCACCGAAGCCTCCAGCTGAAGTGGAAACACAAAATCAATTTTATGGAAGCCAAGATGAATTTGGAGCTGAACCTTTTAGCTCTACCTTGACTTCCTCAGAACCCCTCCAGGTAGTTATGGAGGGAGTGGAGTCAGCGTCTCAGGCAGGAGGTTTGTCTGGGGGAAAGGCAGCTTTGCGGGCATGGGTCTCCCCCTCTGATGTTCAGGCTGTCAGTGCTCAGAATAGCAATGGAGGTGGGCTAGCCTTGACTCCACGCAGGTGAGATTGAACAGGCAACTTACTAAGAATGCATTTGTGGACTGTTTATCTAGGCATATCACATCTGGCTTGCTGCTGTTGTTTGGGGAATCAGATAAGGTGTTGGGATTTGCCTTGGGTGAGACTATTTGGAAAAAGCTTGTGGTCTCGAGTCAACTATCTTCATTTTAGTTTAATTCTGAATATTGCACATCTGACAATCACAATGGAATGATATGGAAATTAAATAGTTAATTTTTCTTTTCTGTCAAGTTGTTGTGCATAATGTTGTACTAACTAGCAATTATCCTTTTTTAAGGCTTTGTAATATTTGAAAAAATTTGTGTGCTTTCTTTACAGGCCTCATCCTGTGAAGCCCATGAGAGAGAGCCAGCATCCAATCAGCACCACTGCTGTAAAAGAGATAAAGGTCCGTGAGCGCACACTAGGGAAGGTCCAGGTACTGTTTCCTTGACATTTATGAAAAACTGGGACCAAAAATCAACAGATTTGTTGACATAGCCCCCTCACAGGAGGAATTCTGGGACACAATACAGAAACTCTCATTTCACTCTATAACATAATCTACAGTACGCACATTTACAAGCCAACCTTTTTTTTTTGTTAATACACAGAAATGATCCATGTTTTGCAATATTAACTTCATAAACAGAAAATAACGTCAGCTACAACAGGCAGCCTCAAAGTTTATTTCTCGTCTGAAATATTGTCAGTCGATTCTGAAAATATTGACGTGGAAGGTTAATTTTTGATCTTGGAAATGGAAGTTTTCTTATCACAAGGTCCACTTGCCTTTTCAACTCAGCAAGTCGAGTTTGGCTCAGTTGTCAAAAACCGAGCTAAACTCAAATCTAGTGAGGAAGGCCACAAGATGCGGCCAAAAGCTTTGACCATGTAAGCGGACCAGGTGTTATGAATTAGTTGTTAAATAGGTTTTTACATTGCAATTACATCTCTAAACAACCCTTAATAGTTCAATATGTATTAAAGGATCGATATTTATTTCATTAGAATGCATACTGAATTCACTTTTCCTCATTCCCTTCAGGTGGAAAACTCTGTGGATAGTGGCCCTTTCACTCAGCTGACACAGGATGAGTTGATCACAATGGTGGTGAGGCAGCAGGCCGACCTGTCCAAGAAGGACGTCAAGATAGTGGAGCTGGAGGAGTACATCGACAACCTGCTGGTACGCGTCATAGACGAGCAGCCCGGCATCCTGCACTCTCTAAACGCTGGCAAACCGGCGTAACGTAACGGCTGCTGGCAGAGCAGAGTCCCACTTAAGGACACGTTTATGTTTGTTGTGTGTTTGTACTGTCGTCTCTGTGTGCTGAGAGATGCGATCTCGATGAGGGTCTTAGAGCATAATGCACTTTCTTAGTTTCAGAGTCAAATTTATTTGAGAATGCTGGAAATTTTAATAACTAGTTGGGATGTTCAGAACCAACTCTTTCAGTACCGAGACCGATATCTGGGCTTTGGGTATCGGCCGATAGCGAGTACCGATCGGATGCCAGTGTTAAACTAATAAGCTGTATGCCTCACTGTGAGGAAGTGACAGGGATCCTTCTGTTATGTGTAAGGCAACATCTGGTTAGATCTAAACATTGCTTTCCTAACGTTATGTATTTGTTACAACATTTAAGAAATGAATACATAGATATAAATGTATTGAACTGTTATTTATTAAAATAATGGTACTCGTTAGCAGATCGGCCCATCGTCACAGAATCCAGATTCCACTATTTGAGTCAGTTTCGGACCGATATCTAACATCAGCATCGGTGCATCTTTAATAACAAGCAAGTAAACATCTTTATATGAGCAAATTAATGTATTTTCTTTTGACACTATGGTACCGGTATTTGCTTTAAAAAGAATTGTTACATGAAAATCTATTCAGTGTTTTGACCAATATATATACCAAACTTGATGAAACTTGGGTGGAGCTTTATTTGATAAACTAATGATGGTGACAAAAATTATTGTTTTTTCAATGATTATTATCTGGCCTTTTTTAACTCTTTACACTGGGCTTTGTGTAACTTATTTCTGTGCAATGAATTATGATATTCATAACCTTAAACAAACATCCAAATTCAAGAGTAAGATTGTTTATATTACATTTACTTTAACCGCTGAAATCTTATTTTGTGTTTTCTTCGCTGAGCCTTTTGACTTGCATATATATTTTTAACTAGTCATTTAAAAACATTCCTGCAACCTTAAACTCACCACAGGCGAATGTCAGCTGGTCGTCCAGTCCTTAAAAACATATTGTGCCTATTTTTGCTTCAAAGAGGTGTTATTTAGAAAACCAGCAATAAATTAAAGCAAGCAGCTGCTATGTTTTGTGCATAGTTTGAATTGCACGGCAGCAGTTGCATCGTTTTTTTCTTTCATGTGATTATGAAGCCTGTGCACATCGTTTAAAACATTATGCAAGTAATAGCGCAGAATCAAAGTCTTATAATAATAATAATAATAATAATAATGTGAGATTTTGATCACTGTGGTCTTTGTGTTGTATTTGTTAAGTGAAAACCAAGAGATAATCAAGAACAAATAATCAGATGGAAAGTAATCGACTTAGTATCAGTAATAACCAACCAGCCTTGTCTTTGTATTTGAACTACACTTATGAATGAACATCTATGCCTTTATATGATATTATTTTATCCTTTGGCAGCAATTATAGCAATATTAATCTTGAGAATGTACAGCCCTGTGCCTTCAAAATGTTTGAGTTGTGTGTCTGATATGCTGGATGGACAGGTGTTTGCTACCTCTCTTCTTGTACCCGAGTGAGAGCCCAAAGAGTGTGCAGAATGTACGGCCTGATGTATCGAGAGTCTGTTGACGTGACAATAATACTACAGTCAATGTAAAACTTCTGAAGGAAGTGACATTTGTGAAAAGTATGGTTTTATTCGAAATAAAGACACTAATTATTTCACCAAATTCTTTGTACCTGCGTTTACTTACAATTATTATATGTACATTTGGAAAGAAATATAACCTTTATATGTAATTTAAATATGAATCTACATAATAAGCGCCCAAACAAGCTACCTATTGTATTGAGAACTGCAGTTGTCCTATAATAAATCAAGTATACAAATAAGTGGCTCTCACATAATATTTAATATGGTCCTAGACCAGTAGGATAATAAACTGTTGCCATGGAAACATGCATGTTGATGTTTTATTGCACACAAGCTTCTTTTCAGGAGAGACAGTGCAGAGCACTGCTGTTCTTTTTTCATGGTGATTTAAGCAAGAATGTAAATGGGGCTGTTTGTGGAGTTTCGTCTATTGTAAAATTTATCAAGAATTTCTTCTTTTTTTTTTTTTTTTTTTTTTTTTTTTTTAAACCTTCCAATTTAAAAAATAAATAAATGGACTAGGACAAACTGTCAAAAATGAAAATACAACTACAGTACTGTGTATTTATGAATAGAATAAGTCTATTGTCAACAATCCTATTAAAAGAGACAAAACAGCAATGAACGGATTCTACAAGCATTGTGTGAGTAAGTCAGAAAAAGTATTAAAACATAAATAAACATGCTGTTGGTTTAGGTCTTTCATGATATCTCTTCACAATAACAATATAGAGAAGTTAACCAGTCTAACTCTCAAAGTTAATTAAGAAAACAATCTGGCAAAAGAAAGCATTTTCTTTTATGGTCCAACACGAAAATAGATTTTTCCAAGAAACTCTCCTCTTGTGGAAAAAAAAACATATCTATTTTTGAAATGCCTAACTAATATTTTACGAAAGGGAGGCTACTCAATGTTACTGTAGCTGTACAAACGCATGGCAGTCAACGGTTGCTCTAATCTGTTCAGGCTTAAAGGGGAACTCCAACAATTTTACCCATCAATGCATGTTTACAGATCTTGGAGTGCTAATGCATATGTGATGTAAAGACTGTTGTGGCTCCAGAGAAAGCTGCGCGGAATCTGATGTATTGGGGTTGGAGGGGGCTGAAGACAAGTTTGAAGGTTAAATTAAAGTAAGAGTATAGAAAGAAGAAAGTTTCCCAGACCGCTGTACCCTGCTCTTAATCTCTGCTTGAGACATTAGTCACAACAAGTTACACAACCAAAACTCCAACCAAAGTGCGACTAAGCGGTTTTGTGGTTAATGTAGGTGCCGGGTTTTGAAAAGAAGAATGTGTGTGAAAAAGACAATGTCTGGTTCTGCTACATTGTTCATGATCCTTTTTTCAAACTGTCCTTTGTGAGTCCGTCAATGTTCTAAGAGTGCAGGGCTAAATTGGTGGAATAATCTTAGGGTATTGGTAAACAGCAGTTTTAACACTGGGTTACTGAATTATGGTCGTCATAATGTGGTTACCTTGTTTGAAGCTGGATCACTATATAGTTAGGAATCCTACCTATGTAACTCTGTGTTGCCTTAATGTTCCTTCTGTCCAAAGACACAGGGATAAACTAACAGTAGCCCTAAACACAGGAGATTCACAAAACCACGCTGGCTGTGGCACAGTTATTTGCCGCGATGCCGATGCGACGGCGGCACGTAAACATTTTTCGGAGCTCAGCACGGAAGCGGTCGTGTAGCCAGGCGTAGAGGAACGGATTACAGCAGGATGAGCTCATTGCACACAGGTGACAGAGCAGCTGAATGAGCAGAAAGTACCGCTTATCAATCAGGTCAATGTCAATGTCACGCAGCACATTGAAAACACTGATGGGCATCCAGCAGACGCCAAAGGCTGCCACCACCAGGCTCACCAGCCGGAAGGTCTTTCGCTTGCGCATGCGCTGAGCCTCCGCCTGGCTCTGCGTGTGGTGGCCGGGGACGACACAATTCCGTAGTTTGACGGAGATGCACAGGTACGAGATGCAGAGCGCCGACAGAGGCAGGACGTAGGTGATGAATAGAGTGCTGTAGGCGTAGGCCAGCCGCTCCCTCTCCTGGCCCATCCAGAACTCCTCGCAGATGGTGAAGCCCTCATTCTTAAACTCCACGTGGTACGTGTGAGCCACAGCCGGAGCCACCAGACCGCAGGACAGCAGCCAGATCCCACACAGGAGGTAGGTGCACGCCAAGACCGAGATGCGCTTTTTCAGAGGATGAACTGTGGCATAGTATCTACGAAGGAACAGAGAGTCGTTTTACCAGAGTTAGATTAGATCATCCTTATTGAGCTGTCAGGGGGGAAAAAAACATGCCATTTAAGAGACAAGAAGAACAACATTCACAAGCCATTGCTTTCCAGTATACAAATTGTTTGCTGTGCTGTTTAGCACCACAGAAAAGACAGCCTCAAAAAACAACCATAGAAGGAATTCAATTTCAAATGGACATTGTCAAACAGAAAAAATATAAAAATCATGTTCACAAAGGTTTTACAACATTAAAATCCAATTCAGCTCTTCCCCTGTATCCATTGTTAACAGACAAAGCAGGATTTGGGGTTCTGAAACAGTGTAAAGAGCAAAAACTTGCGGAGCCCTGACCAATAAAGAAAAGCATAGTCTGCTAGATCATCTTCCGTCCTTCAGCCAAACAGATGTTACATTTGGAAAAGGTCAAAGAATAAAGTTATAACACGATCTGGGCATAGAGGATCTGTAGTTTAGTGTGAGCAGCCTTTTAAAAAGACACCATTTCCTTTTTACAGAGGTATGTGATAATGCACCCATTTAACCAAGCTGAAGCACTCTAGTACTGTGACCTCTTACTTAAAAGCTCTTAAGGGTTTTTGAAATATTTACAATACAGTTCAGAACTTGCATAAGATAATTCGAGAAGGATTTAGGAAAAGACACACCATCCTAAAACTGAGTATGTAAACTAGGTTATTTTCAAAGATGGCAAAAAAAATCCACTAAATTCATGTACTTACATATTTGATCTGCCACTGCAATTATGTGCAAAAAGAGATAATGACATTCATATTGAGTAATTGTGTAACCTCTTTTTTATTATGTGTAGTTCATACATAATTGGGTGGCCAAGTAGGTATGTATTAATGCCTAAAGCTGAAAATCTCCTGATGCATTATGGGAAATTTCAAGGAAATATTGTATGCATGTTAACATCTCCCAGGGGTATGTTTTTATATTCTGTCCACATCTCTTACCTGTCCACACCAATAGCAGTGAGAGTGAAGACCGACACGTAGACCGTCACGGGCTGGATGAGGTACACCAGGTAGCACATGAAACGGCCGAACACCCAGCCATGTGGGTTGAAGGCGTAGGCCAGTGTGAAGGGGACACATGTGGCACACATCAGCATGTCAGAGAAGGCCAGGTTTCCAATGAAAAAGTTGGTGACGTTGTGCATCTTACGGGTGCGGCATATGACATAGAGGAGCAGGTAGTTGCCGAAGACGCCCACCAGAGCCACGAGGGTGTAGCAGGGAATGATGAGCAGCTTGAAGGACTGCAGCAGCTCCACGCCCACGAACTGGGGGCTGCGCTTGGAGGAACCGTTCTGCAGCGCCACCTCAAAGACCTGACCGGTGTCATTCGAATTCACCTCGTGCATCACGCATGGGGGGGTGAGCTCAGCTGTCCAGCCGCTGCCTGTTCCCTCCATCCCAAAGGGCTGATGTCAACCTTGGAGGGGTGAAATCATGAATACAATAATTTACCGGGAAGTACCAAGCCAATAATACACTGAATGACTGATGAACATAATTGTACTGTATAGACATGTTTTTACAGTCAATAAAATGTTCTTCAAAGGAAATGTCCCTTTTGAATGCTGATCTACAGTTTTGTGAACAAACTCATCTTACTGCTCATAATTCTTGTCTGTGTGACGACACGATTTTCAGTCCTGTTTAGCTCCAAAGGAAAGATGACTGTATTGTACAGTCTCCCATGGCTAACTATAGGATGAGTCTGGGGTGCCTTGCAGATTTTTCATCAGATTTTCAAATCTTAAATAGAAAAAAATGAATATCAAAGCAAATTCTGCTCCATGACCCAAACCTGCTATGGGTGTCACGGATGTGGTGTGGACCCAAAAGCAGTACGACCAGGAGACAGATAAAGTTCTGGAGCTTTATTTGAAGCTGAGCACACAGCAGACAGACAGGCAGGGTCAGCCTCACATTGGGAAACAGGCAGGGGATCAGGCAGACGGAAACCAGAGGAAGCGGAGGCTAAACTTGTGGTCTGGGACAGAAGGCTAAGGTGGCTAACCAAGGCAAAGGCAAGGTAGGGGAATCTGGTGGTAGGGGACAGAAGGCTGAGTCGTTGACCGGGGCACAGGCAAGGAAGGGAAGTCCAGACAGGCAGGGTCGGCAACGGGAAATCAGTCCACGGGAAATTGCTGGAAGGTCTGACATAAATGCAACGAACGATCTGGCAGCGAGTGTGTGACTGATTGGGGTTTAAATACTGCAGGGAGTAGGTGCAGCAGAGTGAGCAGGTGAGAGGGATTGTGCTGATGAGGTGGGTGTGGCAGACAAGTGCACTGATGAGGCTGATGAGTGAGGGAGAGTGTGGTGAGAGAGAGAGGGGGCTGGGCTGTGAGCTGGAAGTGGAACTGGGAGTGGCCGGAGTGAACTGAGAGAGAGTGACAGGCAGGTGAACAGAGTGAGCCAATTAGGTGAGTGAGACAGAGTGACAGGGAGTATGGAGCTACTGACAGTATGGAGGAAGAACTGTGACAATGGGCATATTTTCTCCCCATGCACTCTAAATCACCTGTGTGCAGTGATTACGTGCACAGCAAAGAGGGTATTTTCTACAATTTACATCGATTCAATGTAATGTTTTATTTCAGCTGGGGATATATAAAGTGCATACATGTTGAGCAGAGGGATAATTAATTCACTGAGCAGTGACACACTTTGCAAAGACTTGTTACATTTTGAACATGAATCAGATCGAGACTTATAATTATAATATATTATAATTAAAACCATGAAGACTGATTGAATTGTTACTGTAAAAACATTGTGTTTCTTGTTAGACTAGTTTTCTTTAGCAACCGACTCAGGATCACATGTGCAGTTTTATAGGGATGCTTTTGTGGCTATTTCTTGTGTTATCGCTGAACTATTGTTTCTATATTTTCTCCCTCTGATTTGATCAAACGTATCAAAACGTTACAATAATTGAAGTCTGACATTTCTTTAAGACATTATAGAGTCGTACATACTCAGCAGCACAACTGACGACAATATCAAATATGGATACAATAAACTACAATGCATGTTTAGAGCATCACTATTCAGACAGAGAAAACTGTGATAATAAAACTGTCATGGATATAATAATTCTGAAAACAAAGGCCGTATTTTGCATGAAAAAACGATACATATAGGTTTTATATGTTATAATTTATGATTGGTTTCAACACAACCATATATATCAATTCTGTCTAGCAGGATAGATAGTGATATCAAATAAATATTAACACTTTAGTTAAACAACCATCGAGACATTCAAAATATTCACTGTATCTTGGTTAGTCTCTCAAAAAACAATGCAGAATGTTGCGATGCAATGAGACGATTACACTTTAAAGTGTATCGAACATACCAATCATCTTAACTCCAGCATTATTCGAATAAGAACAGCTTTTTTAAATGAAATGATACAGAATTGACGCATTTGTTTGCTTCATCTCCATCTTTCTCTTTTTCAACTCAAAATATTTACGGCACTGACTTTTAGTTAGGATAAATATAAGCTATAGATAACAAACACATTTCGCGTCTAGAATTGGAGGGGAGAAAAAAAGTAGCACACCTACCGTGTGTTGGTTTTCAGTTTTGCAGATGCAGAATGTGATTGCTGGACAGATCCAGCGCGTTACCCTTGTGCGCCTCTGGCAGAGATACGCGCTTCTCACACAGATAAACTCACATTGGTCTCTGAGGAGCACTGAAGCCGGACACCTTTCATGCATCAGTATTGATTACAATTGTGATGACTTATGTGGCTGTGTTTTTAAGCGTTTATCGCGTGTTGCCAGTCGATCAACTGGTGGCTGACTGGGATGGCTCTCTGTGATCTCTGCCTTTAAACCAACACTGATGACTGAAGGAGCTTCTGACGCGCGTGTCTCAGTGGAATATATGTCTAGTCTGCATAGAAAACAATCTTCGATACACCTCAGTACAGTTACATAAACAAAAGCTATTCATATAGGTTAAATTGGTTTATATAGGGTTTTTACTATTTTCATTTCTGCATTTTATTCCTCTGTGGTCTCACTATATATATTTAACTAGGGACTGCTATGAAATAGTGCACAGTGCCTGATACATTATTATTATTGTCATCATATTGAGAAATACAGAGGAACCATGAACATACTAATATCAGTTATTAGTGATGCTTGACAAGCACCCTTGTGCATGCCAAAAAGGTCACAGTGCTATCTGAGCTCACTGCCACAGTGGCTCTAATGTTTGAACTATCATCCTCCACCAGTCACAAATATTTGTAAAAGGGGCCGAGGGGCAGACTGATAAGGAGGTGACGTAATGTGATGTCCGAATGTTGAGTGGCCTTTGTGAGGAGGACAATCAGAGCTGTAGCTCTGCAGGCATGGTGTTTCATTTGTGCAAATTGACTCTGTTTCTCCTAAACAAGTCGGGGTAGAGACAAGAAAATCATGGCTATATACTGGCATGATTGAGAATCAATAGCCTGGCTGGAAGCCAAATGACCAGGCCTGTTAAAGGAGACATTCACAGGAGAAGTTGTTTTCAGTGTGTCTGTGCCTTTGCCACATTCATTTAAAGCTACAAGAGATGTGTTGTAATCAGTAGCGGTTAACTCTCTTCACTCTTCCTCTGACATGCAGCCAATCGTATAGTTCAGTGCCCTGTCAGTAGGATCTGTTACGACAGAGAAAATCCAACGCTTATTCTTGAGGTTTTTGGAAGAAGTGAAAACACGAAGCAATTGAAAATGCAACCTGACAACCACAAATGATTCACAGTACACACTCAACTTTGGGACTCAAAAATGCGTCTTTTGAAAAGTCTATTCATGCTGTCCTTGAATTTTTAAGGTGAGCATCAGTGTGGTGGAATCGAGAGGTAACATTTCAGCTCACTACAGGCTCTGACATTATGTCAGATATTTCTAGTTTTTTTCAAAGGGTTTACTGTGATTTCATTCAGGTCGACATATTGTATATGTTAGGGGGGCTGTGGTCTAGTGGAGAGCAAGGTAGTTCTCTAATCAGAGGGTCGGTGGTTCGATACCCGGCTTCGGCAGTCGATGTGTCCTTGGGCAAGACACTTAACCCCAAGTTGCTCCCGAAGGCTTGCCATCGGTGTGGACTGGATGTGAATGAATGTTAGTTAGAGTCTGATGGTGGCACCTTACATGGTAGCCTGTCATCAGTGTGTGAATGGGTGAATGATATATAATATACTACTGATTGTAAGTCGCTTTGGATAAAAGCGTCTGCTAAATGATTGTAATGTAATGTAATGTTATGGTACATTCATTGATTTATTTCAGGCCATTCAAGGAGCTTGTATTACATGTTCTCAAGCTCATACATGCTGTGCAGCTGCAGTCGTGCTGTTTTACATTAGAGGCCTAATCTCACTAGAGTCTGAACTAACTAGAAGACTGTTGAGGGGGGAAAAGTGTGTTTTTGCACCACATTTAAGCAGAGGTGAAATAAGTGCTCATCCTTTTACTTAAGTAAAAGTAGCAATATTACAGTGTAGAATTACTCTGTTACAAGTAAACGTCCTACATTCAGAATTTTGCTACAAACTTCTTAGCATCAAAATGTACTCAAAGTACCAAATGTAAAAGAATGCAGAAAGGCCCATTTTAGAATAGTATATATAACATTATAGGATTATAATTGCTTATCCATTCATGTGTTCATCAATTCAATGGTAATTTTGATCACTATATGTACTGATGGGAAGCTTTTGAACACCCAACCCTGGGGAAATAAATCTTATGTTATCTTATTATTATAAGATAACATAAGATTTTACTGATCCCCATCACAATGTATTATTATACATTGTGATTTATTAGTTTACTATATTTTGTATTATTAATGTTTATCTGCAAGATTACTAGTAACTCAGATACATGTAGTGGAGTAAAAAATACAATGTTTGCCTCCAATTTCTAGTTGTGTAGAAGTTAAAAGTAGCAGTAAATATTCACAGTAAAGTACTAAGTAACTCAAAATTGTACATGCAGGATCAGTACTACTCTCGAGTTAGTGTACTTAGTACTGTGCACCACTGCATTTAAGTTTACAGCAACATTTGACCAGATATGACCGACAGCTGTGTGATTTTGTGCAAAGAAAAGACAACGTGCTACTGGCTGACAGAATTTACAGGAGATATCAGAACAAATTCTATGAATGAAAAAAAAAAAAAAATGTATATATAAACAAAACTCAAAACTGCTGTAAAATACTTCAGATTGGCCTTTTGTGTGAATTTGCTTACAAAAGCTTTGGGTGTATTGATGATGATTTTTCATTCGGTCCTCAAACTCTCTATCTAAAGCGTGTGGTCAGGAAATATTAAACCTGAAGAACTTGGGAACAATTGCAAAAGGTTGCACTTAAATGGGCAATCTGCTTCAGAAAAATCATGGTTACAACCTCATTGACTGTCCTGTTCAAGACACTTGACTTCATACACTGTATCATCACAATGTACCCCAGAATGTCGCAAGCTCCTCAGAGACGGTGCTCAGAAGGAGCTTGTTTCTAAGGCCCAACATACAGTGGGAGAAAACCAAACTTCAAGCCCTGAGAAATATAGAACAGGATGTTCTGTCACCGTGATCTGTTCCTTGAATAATTCAACCTTCACTGCCTCTGTTTGGGGGATACAAATGTATGTGAATTAATCCTGTGGTATATTGTCTAAATCTGACTTGGCTCCCAAAGTCATATAATTTCATCATTTCACCTTATTAGTGAACACACACTGCCGGTGTGTATCGCCAGGCATCTGATTGTTCTTATCTAACACGCAACTTCTTTTTGTTTTACAACCTTGGTCTTGTCATCAGGTGGTTGGTTGGTAAATTTATTTGGTCGGGACTGAGGTCTTTACTGGACGTTGATGATCCCGGGACTTTTACTCGAATGAAAAAATAAAGGAAAAATTGTTAGAGATGTTCATGATGCCCATGAGCAGGTCAAAGCTTTCACTTTGTTTATTTTATCCAGTGAAATAACTATACAGATTGGCACAATGTTGTACAAACATCCCAAATATTTTCTCTGCTCTAGCACCACCAGCAGGTTACAAGGTAAGAAGTTACAAGGTAATAAGGTTTTTTATTTGTCATTGCACAACAGGGTTTCACAACGAAATTCAGATTGTAGTCCCATTTTGCTACATAGGAAAAATAAAAACAAAAACAATATTATTTGGAGGGTGGAGGATGAGTTAAGGTGTCTCACAGCCAGAGTGTAGAAGTCTGTTTAGATTTCTAGTGGTTCGGGAGCTGATACTTGTGTATCTCTTTCCAGACGGCAGCAGGAATGAACAGGTTGTTGCTGTTGGGTTTTGTCCTTTAACATCTTCTCACCAACATCACTGATACTCAGTATGGGTACCAAAGATGTTTTGTGTATGGTTTTAATCACTCGCTGTAGAGCCCTCCTGTCCTGGACCGCACACATCCCATGTCAGTTTGTAATGTTCGGAGTCAGGATGCTTTCTATTGCTCCTCTATAAAGTTCACAATAACGTGGCACGGAAATGTTGCCCTCTTCCAGCTGTTTATGGACTTAATTGACAAGTTCAATGTATCCACAACTACTGGATTGATTGCAATGAAATTTGGCATTCATAGTCTTGACAAGTTGAGTTGAATAACTCTAATTATCCCCTAAAATTCATCTAGTGCCATCATTGGGTCCATTACTTGATTTTTCCCAATGCTTTTGAACAAATACCCGCAAAACTAATGAAATACCACATTTGCCTCAGCTGAACTTTGTGATTAATCAAAGATCTCATTGTTAAAATAAGTCCAACTGAAATCATTTAATCATACCCTTTTAAAGTCAAAAATAATGTGTGTAATAATAACAATGAAGGTGACTTTAGAAGTTAAGCTAATTGGAGTTGTTGTTCAGTGTCTGTTTTGTAACAGGCTGCAGTCTGTCTCAGATTGGCCTTCTGCTCTGTCTGCTCTGGTAGAACCTCTGATGAAGGTAAAAAATTAACAAAATGCACTTACTCTTGTACGAAAGCAAAGTCGGTTTTAGCTACTTGAGCTTTTTAGGTACTTTTTAAAGCGGTAGTTTTACTTTTACTTAAGTATTATTAAAGTATCTTATTTGATTAGGCTACAGAGTAAAAACAAAAGTCAGATGAAATAGTCCTGATAAACTGTGTGTGAATGAAACAGAAGACAGGTGATACATGAGCAGCAGCAGAGAGAGAAGAAGCAGCAGGTGGAGGGCAGAGCTCCGGAGAGGACACACCCTGTTCGTGACCTGCAGGCGTGAAGGTTAACCTCTGATGGTGACGTCAGCTCAAAGGTTTTGGGATTTGAGGAGCACATCGGGATCAGAGAGGGCGAGTGAAATGGTTATAATGAGACAAACTGGTTGACTGGTTATAATATTCTTTGAGAATTGACGAGATAAGGAGTTGAACCTGGGGCAGAACGCGGAGGACTTCACTGTTCCGTTCATACAGGTGAGCACAAGAACAGTTTGATCTCCTGATGGGAACGTCAAAAACCATTTCGTTGCCTAGCAACTAGTGTAAAAACTGCAGTCTCTCCTTTGCTGTAATATGTTTATATGGTTAACATGCTCATGTCTGCATGGTTTTGTTTCTTCTCTGGTTAATTCTTGCGAGACTACACAGAGGAGGGCAGGTGTATATTTCTATAATGATAGTCAGCTATATGCACAGACAGAGTGCCTTTCAGTTGGTATGGACAGAAGGGGTCTTGTTACTGATTTCGCTTATGTATAAGTTGACATTCAATGCAATCTATTTTGTGGATTTTCTTTAATTTAACAATATCTTATATCCCAAAAAGCTCCCTCCCCCCTTTTGAAATGTAAAGAAGTAACGTTTACTCAGAGTAAATTTTACTTCCCTACTTTTTACATTTACTGAAGTAACATACATTATATACCCAACTACTTTTAAAATGCATTTAAATTAAGAATATTTTAAATTGAGAACAACCGTCTTTAATACAGTTAAAGAATCAAGTTAATGTAATATCGCTTATTAAATGTAGTTTAAAGCATTGAGTAAATGTACCACATTTGTTTAGTTAAATTATAGTCTTGTTTTTGTTACATCTACCTAGCATTTCAATTATATCAACTCTATCAAAAAAGTTCTTTTTATTTGGTTTTGACTTTTTGCATTAATGTAGGATTTGAATTATATCTAATGAATTGTATATGTCATGGTTCTAAATGAAGTTATTCAGATCTACTTGATATTTTTGATAATTAACTCAATTCATAAGGTAAATTACATTTTTTATTTTACTTCATTTTTTGGATTTAAAAAATGTTCACCCCAAAAAATTGAGTACATGATAGTATTAGTTTTTAGAGTGTACCCCTTTACCTCTAGTTACTGCTTTATGCAAGATGTGACTGACTAAGGTCTCCTTCTACCTACACAGACACAAGAAGGTATTCTATCAGATTCATGCAAAACGCTTGGGTTATGTGTTAAAGCTCCTGCAGGTCAGGTAACACCTGAATAAAAAGTAGATGTTATGCAATCAGCAGCAGCCTGTTAAGTGCTTTAGTGCAACACTGTAAGAACATTTCAGAGAACTTGCAAAAAACCTTCCACCATCATCTAAATCAACCTTTGTGACTTCTGACTAAGCAGCTAGATGAATACAATTAGACACTTTGTTAACAAACCAATTTAACAGATGCTATATATCAAAGAAGAACTGGAAGCTAGACCTTAATATGGCTCCAGAGACCCACGTGGACACATTTTTGTCTATTTTAGATTGGGGCAAAGGATCTTTATGAGGAGATAGCAGGTCAGCAGTAAATGTCCCATAGAAGTGGTATACATCATCTGAAAGATGGGAACTTGTAGCTTAATTTGAGGTGCAGCTCTGTGTGTCTAGTCATAAATCTGTGATAAACATTGTGTTTTGGTTTGGCACCTATCCAAATGTTTGAAGTTGTATTAGCTCTAAGCACATTATGATTTAAGTAAATTATTCCATTCCCGTGCTTGCTTATGTAACAAAAGTTGTTGCAGCAATTTGATGTTGATACTTTTTGCTACACAGATTCAGTGCAAAAGTTAAAAAAAAATGTGACCACTCAAAAATGAATAAAAGCAGTCAAATTTTGCAAGAATTGCTTTTTTGGATAACAACACTTCTTTTCTGGAAATTCCTCAGAAATCAACTTATTATCAGTAAAGACCAAACCTCCAAATGGCCTCGGTATCTCATATGTGGTTGTGGTTGTTGGTGAGGCTGTGAGGTCATAACAGGTCATTTTTTACAGTGAAGTCAGGTTTGAAAAATGATCTCACTATGCGAAATAGCTACTATGGAAACTGACATCATCACACGTGAATATGAGCTCATTGAATCCACTTAATTCATGCAATGCTGAAAATTCAAATACACCATTTTAGAATAGACGAAAATAATTATGCTGCATACAAAAAAACAACCTGTTTTTTGCCCCAAACTGAATGGGATTAGCATAAAGTGGCCATGCCTTTAAATCATAGGACCTTTTTCATTCAGATATGTTGAGGATAGGTCTTCAGTTTTCTACTCTTTAAAACTGAGCCCACTAAAGCTTTTTAGACAGTAGCCAGAGGGTCTGGGAGATGAAAAATATCATGCATCTCTGAACAGAGTAAAATCATTTCTTGTCAATTTTGTTTCACAGGTGAGTCAAATAACATGCACTATTCATAACTCCTATCATTACAGAGGATTATACGGTTCAAGTAATTACTCTGTTATTGTTACTCCACTTGAAATAATGACGTGTCCAGGGAATATTTTGACAGGAAACAGATTAAGTAGTATAGATTATTTTTGTTTAAAGTCAATAGCGGTTTTTTTTACTCATGAGTCAGTATGGCTAATCATTGATCACTGTCAATCAGCACATCCTCTTCTTTGTCCAAGTGCACTAGATTGTGGGCCTGGTTCAGCAGATTACACACTTGTTGTAACTAATGGCTGCTGTGAAATGTGTCCTTAATTTACTGCCTCGAATGTCACCTAGCTGTGACAATCTAGAGATCTGCTCACACAAGACAAAGTTAAGTGTTTTCTTATTCATTTAAACTCCTTCAGAGTCTGGGTTAACATCAGAAGTAGATGACAAAGGACAGGGTTATGTTATTTTCTCCTATTATGTCAAGGACAGACTGCTTTTCAGAACGTACAGTCGAAGCTGATGGGAATGTCAGTTTTATTATGAACCAAAACCAATTAGAAAGTGCTTCCAAAAAATGTCAAGGCCAAATCGTGGGTACTTTTTTCTGACCAATGTTTAAGGAAAGCATTTCAAGTTAATTTCTGCTAAAATGCATAAATTTGCAGTGTTTAAGGTATAAACATATTTTTAGGATAATCAGGTATTTTATTCAGTAGTGGCCCATTCTTGTTTGTTCTATGAATATGATTATTGGGTAATGCTGATAATAACTGGAAGGCAAGCAAAACCTTTCTCCCATTACTTTATATTTTTGTAGACTGGGTAAATCCAGTATTCTTGGTAATATTTGTATTTATGCAAGCCCCTTTTTTCATGTATTCAGGGCTGTTCAGGACTGTATGTGGAATATTAGGATGCATGCAAACAACACTGTCTACATGTAAGCACACCTAGATGCAAATCAAAGGGCTCCAAACAATGTCTAATGGCTCAGACTCTGTATGATGGTGCATGTTGATTATCCTCGTTGTTTACCCAGGATCACTGAAATGAAAAGAGCGAGCACATGACCTCCATTAAATACCTTGTGGCAATCCGTTTCTCAGAAATACACAGTATCCAGTGACAATAGTGGCATATCTATCAATGAAAAGAGGGTATAAAGTTAGTTAGATAAAAGCAGTATGTTTTCCAAAAAAGTGTGTCAACACAGACGTGCATGATAGAGGAGGGAATTATTCATTAATGTTTGCAAATGAGCAGTCATTTGCTTTATAATATTCTCACATCATTTGAAAATGCTTCTCAGTTGAAAGGAAATTTTACTGAAAAACATTATCTGGCAGGAAAAACCCGAAGTAATCCAATACAAATACAATTCTTTTCACAAGAAAGGTTACTCTGTGGAAAGCACCCAACCTCTTAGACCTGCAGCATCAAGATTGTTATTTTTGAAATGAAATAATTTTAATAAAAATCTTTTGGCTTCTCATTTCTCTGATTTGATCATTCTGCCAATTTGGCAGTCAGATGGTAGTTATGGATAGTGCAGTCCTTCACTGAGTCATGAACCTGGTTGATGAGAAGGAATTTGTTATATGAGGCAATAAATAGTATAATATGTCATCCTGACCTGGGATTAGGGTGGGGCAATATGGAGAAAATCATATATCACAATATCCCTTACTGTAATTCAGCATTTAAAACAAGAAAATACAACAATAAAGCCATATTATGAATTTCAAAAATCCAAGACGTTATCTAGTATCAAATCAGAATATCAATATAATATTGATATTGCCCAGCCCTACCTACCTTTTGAAATATGGCTACAATCAGGAACTGATGCATGAAAACATATATTTACACAAGAAAAGCCAATGTTATTGACATTGTTTAAGTCAAGGCTGTCTACTCAGCTAACCCAGTTGAATTGTGAAGGCAGCTGAGATCTGCTGTGTACCCAGCATTTGTTTCAAAATATATGATTCTTATTTGATCCGTTTGCTTTAAGTGCAGAAAGCAATACATGTTGTTTGTATAAGGCTTTTCCCTCTAAAGGTTTCCCATAGGCACTGATAAGCTCTTGATTCACTTTATATTAGATCTGGTGAGGGAAGTCCGGACATCATTTACAGAGGATCGGATTATGGTATATAGCCACACAAAGATAATATACCTTTATTGATTTGACAAAATTCAATCTATAGAACAACTAACTGAACTCAGTTTATTATAAAATGACTCGCACCCATTCATGAAATTGACATTTACAGTACATGTCCACTACATACGAATAAAAGGAATAGTTTGACGTTATGGGAAATACACTTATTATTCAAGTTAAATTAGAAGATTGACACCATTCTAACATTTGTCTCATTTGTTTAAAGGTGAATTGTGTAAGACATGGCCAGACTTTCTCAAACATTAAAAAAATGAACTAATATTATCAACAGAATGTAAAGAATTAACGCTGTTAACGTTATGTCAAAGACATGTATGAGATATCTACTAAATTGAGCAAGCTAACCAGCTAGCCCCCGCCCGTCCTGAAATGTAATACCACTTGCACATCCAGAAGCAGTGAGTCACTGCAGCACCCAGCAGACCAGGGTGCAGGTTCTTTTCTCGTTGACCGGCTCTGAGTTTCAACAGTTTGATCGAGTTTTGCATTTTCTTGCCATGCTGTAAGTTAATAGTTGCCTTTTTTTAAATACCCGATGGCAGTTACTTTAGATTGTAGGGACCCAGTTATAGAGGTGAAATACTGTCCCATTGTTCTTTGGAGTATGTGGCCAGATCTTAGAAATTGCACCATTAATCCACACAAAAACACTTACAAACTGTCTGTTTTTCCCCCTGTAAAACCACAAATTAATGTTTTTACATTTCATTTTACATTTGTGTACGGATTAAACAATATGAAACAAAGACTACACAACAAAAGTGTAAATATATATTTATATACATTTAAGCCTGTAAGCCTTGGAGTGATTGCCAATATTTGCTGCAGACAAAAGCAGGTAAAGCAACTAAATATTATAAATATTAATAAATATAATATACTGTACTGTACATAGCACACATAGAACACATGACCACATCCCTTACTCATATCTCGCCTGAAGGGCCATCAAAGCCCGGTTGCTGTAAAATTATTTATGACTAGTGCAGTGCGGGTTCAGAAAAAAGCCAATTCAGAACAGGCCGAATGTTTGGCCTCTGGTGATACTGCTTGCAGCTTTCTCGAGAACTGCTCATACAAACAGCTGCCCACTTGACTCTGCCATGGCAGTAGTAGTTGCATCACATACCCTAGTTGCAGCTATTCAAGGTCAGAAACAACAGTGAAGTACACTCTGGTTCAGGAAAAAACAGCAGGGGCAGACTTTACCATTAGGCAAGGTAGTCAACCATGGCCTCAACTGTATACTCTTTACTGTGTACTTCTACTTCAGAGGAAAACATTTCACTAATACATTTACCTGATAGACAAATGTTAAAAGTTGCATTGCAAATTCAGAGGTAACCCAAAAAATATATAGTAATTACAATGCGATGCATTATTATTTATTAAACTATCCAGCATTAAAATTGAAAGCTCCATTTTTAACAGAGGTAGAGTACACTTGAGTACACTGTGCTGATGGTTCTCTTTCACTCTACTTGAAATGAATGCAGTATTTTCTCCTGTGCTTTATAGTTAGATCGATTGCACCTCTGTCATGTTTACCAGATTTACTTTGCAATAGCTGAACCTACAATTGTAATAACAGTAATCTTGAAACTGTGACACATTAAAGGTTTGAGTTAAATAAGAATTTCAGTCAGACTGGAAAGCCCCTTTGACACTGATTATAGTGCTTGACCGAAAGCCACAAGGTCAGAATGAAGTGGTCAGAGCCAGATGAATGGACTCAACGATATAGTCCAAGTTACGACTGTTGATTGCACTCACGTTTAGACAGCCACTGGGGAGCAGATACACGTGTCTCCTCTTAGACAAAAATTCTACCTGCTCACCTAAAACACACAGAAAACAAGAAATATTGTGAAAGCACATCTGTATTTTTGATATCAGGGTATTTAATCAAAACGTTCATATGAAAAAGCAATACTCAATCCATGTAAATCAGTATCATTAACAATCATCTCTATTGTTACATTATCAAGTAGAGCGTTAAGGTTCTGTAAATTGTATAAAACTGTATATTTCCTGCAAATCCCTTTGATTGCACTAAAATCATGAATGTTTATTAACTTTGATTAACTCCAATAACTGTATATTATATTAAACGGACAAATGTCCAACATGGCAGCTCTGCTACTCACCATTCAAGCCTGTACAACAGTAGAGTCCACCTTGCTGAATCAGATGGTCCCAGCACCCCGGAGTTCCCAAAAGCCTCAGCCTTTCTCTCAAAATTTCTCTGATGAGCATACATCTCTCCACAATGCGCTTTACTTCCTCCTTCCTGAGAAACAGAAAAAGTGGACATAATTTGGGAAATTATATCTAAAGCATATAATTCAGGATTTGCAAAACAAAAGGTAAATTTTGTAAATGAAGGATTTCATCAATAGTATATCTTTTTCAAGCATTGCATGCCTGTTGGATGTCTGAAACAGTCGAGCCATCACTATGGACATCTACTGATACAGTAGCAATGTGGCCGCCCAAGCCGCATTCTTTAAATACTAGATTATAGATTCAAATGGAGCGTTACTCACCATTCAACAAGATGGGCTGGGTTACTGAGCACAGTGGCAACAATATGTGCTCCTCCATAAGATGGCTGGGCCCAGAGCGACCTCACTATTTTGTCAGCTCGAGACTCCACAGAAGACAGGAGGGGGTTCTGCTTTATGACGCACAGAAGGTGCCCGACATCCTCACCTTGCAAAAGGAAGAAGAAGATGAGTCTGGTGTGAAGAATCACTGTGTTCCAGCAGTAGTAGTGTAATGTTACACTCCCTTTCTCTTATGTTTATTTTATTGAAAGAAGTGGAAGAGGGACACTTTTGAAAATGAAATACAGCACTCAGTTCTGGCTAACGGAATTTGCCAAGTCTTACAGAAACAAGGTGATGTCCTTTACAATATCGGACGTTTGATAGGCTAGTGGTTAGGGCGCATACCATGGACACGAATGCACTGAGCAGCGAGTCTTCAGTTCATTTGCAGATTTGCTAGCTGGACTGCTTGCTGCGTTTCATTCCTCTACTGTTTTGACCCACATTTCCCATCTCTCTCTACTACCACAATCAAATAAAGGCATAAAATGTCCCCCCAAAAAATACAAATCTGACTCACAATGTGTTGATAATCCAGTAGAAACTGATTATAGTGATCTGATTATAGTGATCACTTTAAGGTGTTCACTGTATAAAGCTCCATACTGAAAGGTAACTGCGACTCAGGGCTGTACAGATTTAACATCACAGATCATGGTTTGTTGCATGGGCTCACTTTGGCCCATGGCCATAGGGGTGAAACACATACATCATTGAATTGAGTGATATTCCTAACATCACTCACTCACCATATAGTCCAAAGCAGTGGGAGAACGACTGAGCACAGAGGAGCTCCATCCCCTGTGATGCACAGTACTGAACAGGCCAGACACCCCGATCTAAATCTCCATAGCAGAGCGCCTGAGGGGGCAGCAAGAAAAATGGGAAGAGCCTACGCCTCTGTGGAAAGAGTGATGAGACAGCAAATGATCTAAGTAGGAGTGAGGAGCTACTTGTTTGACAATTTTAGCCCCAGATCGTAAATGTACACGTCTGTTACCATGATGAGATTTACAATCACAGCCCATTGTTTCTGAGAGAGGTCTGCTCCGGTAGGATAGTGGGGAGATGCTGACAGAACAACAACACTTTGCTCCGGAGCCTTGGCCAGATCCTCCAGAAGCTTATCCAAACAAACGCCTCGATGATGTTCATCCCAGTAATAATACTCACGGATATCTTGAATCCCTGCTGCCTGGAAGATACCAGCCAATGAGACTGCAGGGAGGATCAAGACAAAACATTATATTAGAGACCTAAAGCAGTAAAAACTCCTCAAGATCAATGCTGCTTTAAACCCCAGTGTGTACCAATGTGAGTGAAAACACATATTTTATGCTATGGTTTATGTCTTCTGAAAATAATTGATTTATCCAACATTTTAACCTCTAGTGCTGAGCTGCAGTCTTTGTACCTATGTGACAGCATATGTTGCTATGGATACTGTTTCTGTACATTGTTAACCAACCATTCATCCTTTGTGGCATACATATGAGTCATCCTCTTGTCTTGTTAAAAATATGATTCACAATATTAACAAGTAGTGGATGCAGTTGCAGTCACCTTACTGGGATTATTAGCTACATGCAGTGTGTTATTTATGTTTCGGAGTATAATCTAATGTGCACCAGCATTAAGAGGATGTGAGGTGCAATTTACCATCACAGGGGGAAGACAAGTAGACCGGCCCGCACCAAACGGCACAGGCATCATACCAGTGTTTCAAGAGTTCGGCCCCGAGACGCACAGCAGCAGTAAAACCAGGAGTTTGGATACCTAACACCTGCAACAAAAGTCACGAAACACCAACAGTTGAATTGTTAATGACTAATGCAAACACATTTGAGTACTAATCTTGTATTCATTTATTATTTATGTATGAAGGTGGACATAAATCCATGACGGAATAATTATATTCCTCTGCACAATGCTGATTGATTGGATGATTAACTACTATTTCATGTCTTTGTGTTTGCTGCTGTTCAAACAGAGGCGTTAATAATTAGCTACAGTCAGTCAGGGTGCACATGTACAGCTGACTTTACCCGGTCCTCCACAATGGCTCGAGAGCTCTTCCCCAAAGCGACCTCCGTGGCTCGCCTGGTGAATTCTGTCACACCCAGAGAGGATGGATACTCTGGACGAGTAGTGGGATCGGTGCTTAGCTGTTGCTTTATTTTTCGAACAAGACGCAGTTCAAAGGTCTTCCCTCCCTCGTCGTAGTACTCTGCAGAAGACAGTTTTTGCAAACATCTAACAAGACACTATATCAATCGGTGAAAAAACATTTACTCACAAAGTCCACCCTCAATTGGAATTGAACACATTATATCTTAATTATAACCTTTTTTCAGTTTTCACTGTGTGATTTGTAGTTATCATGTCATCTAGAAACAAACAAGTGGCAGCAATCAGGTAAAAGGTTTAAACCATGTGGTAGTATGCCCTGAAGTACAAGTCCTCTACTGACAATATGCTTAAGAAGTTTATTGCATATGTCAAGGTAAAACGTTTGAACATAATTGAACCATTGAGAAGATAATAAAGGGAGATAATAAAGTGCAAAGATGGGTGATTTTAGGATTGAGTTTGCTTGCAGGTTTTTAAAGAGCACTCAGGTTCACACAGACATCTGAGCTGCTCCTGTTTTTTAGGCTTAAAATATTTAGGCGTCTATTGAGTCAGTAATTCAATTGAATAATTGAAATGAACTAACTAGTGTCAACTGTTCAAATTTTATGATTTAAAGTGGAGGAGATGGTCTGCTCTTTTCCCTTCTGCTCTTGTACCATGCATCATGAAAACTATAGCTAGCATACATTTTGAGACTACTTAAAGAATGTGATTTGACTCTAACAACAGACTAACGTAGTGATAATTAATTGAAGCCCTTCCCCCTTCTCTTATTTCAGGGTTGAAACTCTAGAGATGTTTTATAAAAATCACAGATGTACAAGCAGACCTACCTCTCCCTGCCAGGTAAGCCTTCCTGGTGTGAGTGTCTTTCTTGAAGGCGGACAATAGCCTTGTTTCAGGACTCCCTGCCGGGGTTAGGGTATTGGTAAACACAGAGAGATGATCTCCTGGGTCTCCATTTTGCTTGACCACATTTTCATTAAGGCTGCTGCCGGGTCCGCTCATCTTGAACCCAGCCAGGCAAATCAGCCTGCAAGCCGCAAGCCTTTTGTTTGGGCACTGTTGCCAAGCTACAGCACGTATTTGGATACTGTCACCCCGGCAACGGTGATGGATGAGTTTATCACTACCTTATTTGTGGGTCTGTTGAGTTTACTTTTTGCCATCACAGTGAGCTATCATCAAATAGACTAGCCTGTAAGAACATGAAAGGATGAATTTAGGTGGAGGCAAGTCCAGTCCCAAATGTGTTGGCTTCAGTCTTTATCACTGACAACAAATCAGCTCAGAGAGCGCCGTCTGCTCCTCATTAAGGTTTGTTTTGGTGGTTCTACAAATGACCTGTCACCTGCTCACGTTAATGAAGGACCAATAACTTAGACAGTGAGTCGAGGCATTGTTTAAGTGTTGCAGGTTCACTTAGTGTCTGTAGAATCCACATGGGCAGGACATTTTCTATTCATATTTTGTAAAGGAGTTTCTTTCATGGGTTTCACTGATCCATTAGGCCACATCTTTGTACAGATGGCTTATTTTTTATAGACCTCTTAGAATGTTTAGAGATCAAACATGCCTGTTGATTGTGGAATTATATTTCCCTGGTAGTCTAAATTTGCTGCTGATGATTAAAAAAAATGTGTGCAGAGTATTTTCTGTGCATCTGCAATTAGATACCAATGAAAAGATACATCCAGCTGCCGGACAGCCTAATGCTCCTTAGGTTATTACAAAAAACTACAGTGTTTGTGCATCAGGCTTCTGGGAACTAGAGCTGTTGCTATGGGGAAGAGAATTGAAGCACAGCCATTTCACGTGGATGAAGAAGTTGCAGTGAATCTCACAGTTTTTTCAAACCAGAATTAAAAGAAATCTACTTACAGGTATTATATGGAAGAGGTTCTGTAGTTCACTTTATGAAGCTGGTAGTCACAAATCACTGCACTAGATGGCAGTAGCTGGCCAAACCGTGCAGTTAGTCTTGTCAATTAGCTGACCAGGAGTAATTTAGGAAATGGTAATTGAAGAAAAACACTTTTCCTCAGCTTGCTTCATCCACTGTACTCTGTGTTACTTTTCAGAGTATAGCTATTTTAGCATAATAGCATTTATAATAGCAATTATATGTGTTGAGTTGTGTTGAGATGGCTGTCAGCAGAGACTTTAGTGTGTTTTTACTTGCTGGGATGGATTTTTACCTTTCTTTGTGTGTTGTTAAACATTAGTACTGAATGGTGAGTGTAGAAAAAAATGCTTTTTATTTTACTCTGAGGCAGTAACAACAAAACATTTACCTTTCAATCTGTCTACTGCATGGCATGTTGTCCTATTACACTGCATCATGGCTGCAGTTGAATTATCTGTGGGTTGTCCGGTTATCTGTGTTTGCCCAGTTGTCCATTACAGTCAAACAACAAAATGAACCCAGAAACACAGGTACAGAGGTAACAGCAAAAAGTGTTCTAACGAAGCCACTGATGATTCCAGGCTTGTGGTTATCTGGGGTAAAGACAAAAAATGTTATCTAACGCTTAGTGGAGTAGTGAGAAAGAGGATACCATGGCAGAGTTGTAATCTAGACCCATTGGTATGTGCACCAGTCACGCTACCATATTACCAGGATGAATCCACAAAAGTTGATTGAATTAAGATGCTGATGGCTTATTAGATCCAAGGGCTCCTAACTGGTGAGCTGAGCTCTGAGGTCTAAGTTTGGTGTCAAGGGACTTCTTTTTTTGACTGAGATGGCCCGTGTTCTGAAATTATCTGAGTGGCCTGAAGAAAACTGTGACAGAGTCTCAGGTCAAGTTGTTGGCACAGGAAATTCTTGTAGGGACATTTGTGATGAACAGAATCTGTTTGTTTAAAGTCTAGTGGTTTTTGCATGTCCAATCAACAGAAGAGAGAGAAACAACTGCACACTTCAAAGTAGATCCAAGATTATTATTAGATTTTTTTTTTTTTTTTTATGAAACACCAGAGTGCCATGTTGCTTCACCAGAAAAATGATTCCTGTAAAGCAACATGGAATTTATTAGTATGTTATGTATAATTAAACACTGTTGGACATTTTTTAAACTATTTGACTAGTTGGTTTAAATGTCTATCCATCCATCCATCCATCCATTTCCTTCCGCTTATCCGGGGCCGGGTCGCGGGGGCAGCAAGCTAAGGAGGGTCCTCCAGACGTCCTTCTCCCCAGCAACACTTTCCAGCTCCTCCTGGGGAACCCCGAGGCGTTCCCAGGCCAGACGAGATATATAATCTCTCCAGCGTGTTCTGGGTCTACCCCGGGGCCTCTTACCAGTTGGACGTGCCTGGAAAACCTCTAAAGGGAGGCGTCCAGGAGGCATCCTGATCAGATGCCTGAGCCACCTCAGCTGGCCCCTTTCGACGCGAAGGAGCAGCGGCTCTACTCCGAGCTCCCTCCGGATGTCTGAGCTCCTCACCCTATCTCTAAGGCTGAGCCCAGCCACCCTACGAAGGAAGCTCATTTCGGCCGCTTGTATTCGCGATCTCATTCTTTCGGTCACTACCCAAAGCTCATGACCATAGGTGAGGGTTGGAACATAGATGGACTGGTAAATCGAGAGCTTTGCCTTTCGGCTCAGCTCCTTCTTCACCAAAACGGTCCGGTACAACGCCCGCATCACTGCTGACGCTGCACCGAACCGCCTGTCCATCTCCCGCTCCATTTTACCCTCACTCGTGAATAAGATCCCGAGATACTTGAACTCCCTCGCTTGGGGCAGTGACTCACTCCCAACCCAGAGGGTGCAATCCACCGTTTTCCGGAAGAGAACCATGGCCTCAGACTTGGAGGTACTGACTCTCATCCCGACCGCTTCACACTCGGCTGTGAACCGCCCCAGTGCGTGCTGAAGGTCACGTTCTGAAGAAGCCAACAGAACCACATCATCTGCAAAAAGCAGGGATGCGATTCTGAGGTCCCCAAACCGGAAACTCTCCTCCCCCGGCTGCGCCTTGAAATCCTGTCCATGAAAATCACAAACAGGATTGGTGACAATGGGCAGCCCTGGCGGAGGCCAACACGCACTGGGAACAAGCTCGACTTTGTGCCGAGTATCCGGACACAGCTCTCACTTTGGTCATACAAGGACCGAATGGCTCGTAGTAACGAACCAGGTACCCCATATTCCCGCAGTACCCCCCACAGGACTCCCCGAGGGACACGGTCGAAGGCCTTCTCCAAGTCCACAAAACACATGTAGACTGGATGAGCAAACTCCCATGCACCCTCCAACAGACCTGCAAGGGTAAAGAGTTGGTCCGCTGTTCCACGTCCAGGACGGAATCCGCATTGCTCCTCCTGAATCTGAGGTTCGACAATCGGACGGAGCCTCCTTTCCAGCACCCTGGAGTAAACTTTCCCGGGGAGGCTGAGCAGTGTGATACCCCTATAATTGGAGCACACTCTCCGGTCCCCCTTTTGAAAATGGGAACCACCACCCCGGTCTGCCACTCCACAGGCACTGTACCCGACTTCCACACGACAGTGAAGAGACGTGTCAACCAAGACAGCCCAACAATGTCCAGAGCCTTTAGCATCTCTGGTCGAATCTCATCCACTCCTGGCGCTTTGCCGCTGAAGAGCTTTTTAACTACCTCAACGACCTCCGCCAGGCATATGGACGAGACTTCCCCTGAGTCTTCAGACTCTGCCTCTTCCACAGAGGACGTGTTGGTCGGGTTCAGGAGTTCCTCAAAGTGTTCTTTCCACCGCTCGACAATATCCCCAGTCCGGGTCTGCAGTTCTCCCCCCCTGCTGAGCACAGCCTGAGAAAAGCCCTGTTTCCCCTTTCTGAGTCGTCTCACGGTTTGCCAGAACTTCCTTGAGGCCATTCGAAAGTCCTTCTCCATGGCCTCGCCAAACTCCTCCCACACCCGGGTTTTTGCCTCAGCAACCGCCGCAGCTGCAGCCCTTCTGGCCAACCGGTACCTGCCTGCTGATTCAGGAGACCCTCGGCCAACCAAGCCCGAAAGGCCTCCTTCTTCAGCTTGACGGCCTCCTTCACCGCTGGTGTCCACCAGCGGGTTCTTGGATTGCCGCCACGACAGGCACCGATCGCCTTCCGACCACAACTCCTAGCAGCAGCTTCCACAATGGAGGATTTGAACATGGCCCACTCGGATTCCATGTCCCCAGCCTCCCCCGGGATGCACGAGAAATTGTTCCAGAGGTGGGAGTTGAAGACCTTGCGGACAGGATCCTCAGCCAGACGTTCCCAGTTCACCCTCACTACACGTTTGGGTTTACCGGGTCTGTCCGGCAGCCTCCCCCGCCACCTGATCCAACTCATCACCAGGTGGTGATCAGTTGACAGCTCTGCTCCTCTCTTCACCCGAGTGTCCAAGACATACGGCCGCAGGTCTGATGACACAACTACAAAGTCGATCATAGACCTTTGGCCTAGGGTGTTCTGGTACCAAGTACACTTATGAACCTCCCTATGCTCAAACATGGTGTTTGTTATGGACAGTCCATGACTAGCACAGAAGTCCAACAACAAAGCACCACTCGGGTTCAGATCGGGCAGGCGTTGACGTCTCCCAGAAGAACTATGGAGTCCCCAGTCGGCGCCCTTTCCAGAACACCACCCAAGGACTCCAAGAAGGCCGCGTACTCCGAACTGCCGTTTGGTGCATAGGCACAAACGTCAGTCAGAGACTTTCCTCCTGCGATTCCCAGTCGCAGAGAGGCGACCCTCTCGTTCTCCGGGGAGAACTCCAGAACAGCGGCGCTCAGCCGGGGCTTGTGAGTATCCCCACACCCGCCCGGCGCCTCTCACCCTGGGCAACTCCGGAAAAGGAAAAAGTCCAGCCCCTCTCCAGGAGTTTGGTTCCAGAACCGGTGCTATGCGTGGAGGTGAGCCCAACTATATCTAGCTGGTAGCGTTCCACCTCCCGCACCAGCTCCGGTTCCTTCCCCGCCAGAGAGGTGACATTCCACGTCCCTAGAGCTAGTCTGTGATGCCGGGGGTCAGCACGCCCAGGTTTCCGCCCCAGCCTGCCGCCCAGCTCACATTGCACCCGACCCCAATGCCTATCCCTGCGGGTGGTGGGCCCACAGGGTGGCGGCACGATGTAGCTTTTTCGGGCTGGGCCCGGCCGGGCCCCATGTGCCAAGGCCCGGCCACCAGACGCTCGCCGGCGAGCTCCCCTACCAGGTCTGGCTCCTATCCCTATTCCGGGCGAGGTGCCACAACCTTGCATCGTCCGATTCATTGAGGTTTGGTGAATCGCTCTTAGTCTGACCCCTCCCCCGAGACCACTTTGCCTTGGGAGACCCTACCAGGGGCTATTGCCCCCGACAACACAGCTCTCAGGATCACTGGGGCACACAAACCCCTCCACCACGATAAGGTGGCGATTCATTGGAGGAGGGTTTAAATGTCTAGCTTGACTTAAATAAAAAAATATTTAACGCATTTGTATTATTATTTAATTTAATTTGCCTTTGATTCATAACCTTCACCTTACTTGCAAAATAGTGAATGTTTAATTGCTTATCAAATCAATCAAAACTATGAACAAAGTTTTCGTTTGTTAGGAATAGATTTTTTTTTCCTGCAATCATATCTTATCAAATACTCCCAGTTGTACCTTAAGTGGCAGCCTCTATTTTCTTTACCTAAAAGTTTGCACTTGGTAAACATTGTAACAGGAATCAGCTGATAAAAATGTGCCTTTACCTCAGACAGGATAATTGTTTCCACTGCTTGTTTGATGATATTACAGTAGTCACACATCCTCACATGGCAGAGCTAATGTTGGTCACAGCTCGTTTTTCAAATATTTTGCATTCGGCTACTGGTTTTTCTTTTATAATTTTAGATCTTGTAAATGCCCCTCCTATCATAACATGATGTCTGCTCCAACGATAGCAGGGCCACAGGTGACGGGGGTTTTGGTGGCCTGAGAATAACTTAAAATAAGAAAGATGAAGTTGTTTAGGATTGTCTTAACACATGCCACATGCCAAAAACTATTGGAACCACTGATTGTGATTCATAAGTGAGTAACTGTGGTGTATGGAGGCAAATAAAGTCTCATTTCTGTTTTAAAACTAGATTAAAAGTCCACGGAATGGACAACAATTTGAAAACCATCTATCTCGATTAATGTGCTTTCAGTTCACTCCTGTGAAATTTCTTTTTGCTTATTAATGCTTGTTTGTAATGGGATTTCAAAGAGATAAAAGTTTCAGTTCAAATTAATTCAGATAAAACATTATATGGTTTCCAGTCTTATTGATAATATTCAGGCTCCATTACTTCTCCACTGCTGCTTGGATTTTTTTTTCTTGAATTTTACCAATCAAGTGTTTGCCTTGACTTGAATTTTTAGATCTGAAAATGAAGATATTTATTTTATATTGGACAGAATTGGACAATGAACTTTTGGAAACTAAAAATAGTTTGAAGAGGTTTTTAAAAGTAATACTACATATTATTAGAATTATTAGCTCTCTATGTCATCTCTCATCCAGCTGCTGTGTATACTGTACTAACTAACCAGATGGATGGGTTCAAAGCATAATATTTGAACATAATATTTGAACATTTTGTGAGTCCACAATTTTGGAATGTTAACATTGTTAACATTCCAAAATTGTGGACTCACATTTTTATGTGATTTACATCATTAAGGCCTTTTTTTACTTTCATAGTGATGAATTTGCACACAGAGCACACATGACCCATGTTACACAGTTTCATAATATTTTATTTCTCAATGCAACAGATGATGTTAAGTGAGTAATAATGCACAACAAGGTGTCCCGATTTAACAAATAATGGATGACGTCGAGGCAATGTTTCCTCCATCAAGTCCATTATTTTCCATAATTGGACATGTGACAGTGTGTTAATAAGCTTATACCATAGCTGCTTGCTGAAGGTAAGGAGCTTACTGGAAACAGCATGTAGCAGAAGTGTTTTGTCTCGGTGACCTGCGGTTTGTAATACTGTACCCTGCACATACAATACTGATGGTTAACTGTAGACATGAATTATGTTTGAGTTGTCATGATATGAGATTTAAACAGCCAGCCAATCAGAAATAAACATTCCATAGCTGTGGTATAACTTAACATACATAGATAACTATTGTGTAGACACAGGGGTCAGGCCCAAAACAGACACCAGGATTGAATATTTGAATGCACAGCCCTTTGGTTTAGCTCATATTACACAGGCAGTGAGGACAGCCTTGTCAGAATCATGACTTGTATAAAGTTAGACTACTTTTGTATTTTCCTAAAGATTCACTGTATCATAAATAGATAACTTACCAGATAATATACTGTACAAAACTAGTTAATTCTGTCATTTTTGAAACCACAGGCCACATACACTGTGGCCAAAGGTTAACTGGAAGGCATTTAAACTTTGCAGCGTTGACTCAGGAGACTTTGGTGTGACTATATGTCTTTGAGGTGCTGAGCTGCAGCAGTCCATCTCCTCTCCACAGAGACAGTGACATTGTTCCCGTCCAGACCAAATCAGCTGTTTTCTCAACAGTCAATACCGTCTTCTCTTTGGGGTAAGCTTCCCTCATCTACGCTTATTAGAGCCGGTGGTTGTACTTAAGCTTGTCCTCGCTGTTGTTTGGTCTCAGCCTTTGCAGGAATCACAGTCACGACTGGGGATCATAGTTTGCTTCAGTAGCTTGACATTTTACAGTTCATCCGTCCTTTTCCTGCAATGTGAAGCTGAAAAGAGAAGGACAAAAGACATGAGTGTCTCTCACAAGTGATAACATGTACCTAGTGTCTTTAAAAATCTAATAATCATTGATTATTATTGTGATATTCATCTGAATATGGCACTCGCATTTTCTTTTTTCCAAAAAGAATCTCTATTAAATTCTCAACAAATGTTCTATTTTTTGAGGGGGTTGTAACTGAAAAGCACCTAATACCAAGGTCATCCAGCGCTCACATTATAAACCTCATTATATATTTTACATGGTGTGCAGATCTGTGAGTGTGATCCTACGAACAAATGAGCTATTTCTGTGTATTATGACGTGTTGGCCTGTGCTGCTCACACCCTGTATGGCATTCCAGTTTCTATCAGATAACAAAGCTCCAGGACAACAACAATAATTTGTTTTCTTACAGGTTACTTAACTTTTTTTTCCTTGTCAATTACAGAAAGTAACCATAAGGTCACCCTCTTCTTTTATGCTTTGAAACCTTTTTTACCCCCAACAAGATCGGAATTCTGATGCTATCACCTCAACTACATGTCTCCACAGGAAGACATAAAACCTAGAACTGTAAGCTTCACAGAAATGTGAATGCATACGGAAAACAAATCTGAAGGAAACACTTCATCAGAATTCCCATAGTTTTTATGGAATGTAACCCTTATAACTGTTGGAGAATCACTGTAGTCTTTGGTCTATTTCATTTATTTTAAGTTGATCCATTTGGAAGATTTAATGGAAAAAGACTCCTGGAATAATATTATGTTACACATTCTGTTGAATCTCACATTCACAAATGAATAGTTGGATTATTTTAACAAACCACAGACATAGCTGGCACATATTTAGTAGTCTCCATTCAAGTTAAAGGAGTTAAGTTCATCAAAGTTAAGGAAAATCCATCCATCTTCTGTGACATGTGTATGTTCTGTATTTAAATATATGCCTGACAAAGGAGAATGCAACTAGAAATCATTTAGTTAACATGCTATTTGAAATGTCATTAAATATTAGTAACACCTCTCTGTTTCAACAACACCACAAACTACATTCATTTAAATGCATTAAATAAAGCTAGGTGTACCTAACAAAACTGGCAACTGTGTAGATTTGTCTCATGAAAATCAATCTCAACACAGTTTTACATATAAATAACCCTAATCACATATAATTAAACTAAGAACAGCTAGCTGCAACAACCACTGACAGATTACTAAACATTTAACCAACCAATCCGCCCTAAATTCAGAATTGTTTGCCGGTCATACTGACAGACATATGAAAAGCAAATACTTAAAGTACTTCCATGTATCATTATGTAGATTTAAGATCAAATTGTACATCCATAAGTGATTTTTATTTTAGTTATTCTTAAACCATTCCTATTTTATTTTATTTTCTAGGAATACAGCACAAATATCCGTTACGCTTTATTGCTTTTTTTCTCTGTCCAAACGATATAAAGTTATCATGTCCTCAAGGGGTTTGCTAAACTCCCGGCTGCCTGCAATGAAAGACTGCAATGCACTGATGCACTGAGTGATCGTTTCTGATATCAGCTAGGTTTGAAAGGGAGTAATGGAGGTTTCTCACGGTCACTACCACCATGTTCTGTTTTATCCTGCTGCTTGTTTCATGCTCTCTTAAGCTTGATCTCCCTTTAAGCTAACTAAACGCACATTATAGAAGTTGGTGTGTGAGTTTAGGTTGGAGGCCCTGTTAGCATGCTGCAGAGAAAAGCTCTGAATTACGGGGGGTTAACCGGTCACTCGTAAAACATCATCAAAACATCAGGATGCATTAATGTGCAGATACGGATATGCTCACTGCAGTGCTTTGACTTATTACCCCAGCATTCGAGAAACTTTTAAATCACACAGAGTTTTAATCTGCCACACATTAGCAGCTCAGTTCAGTAAAAAAAAAGCTTGTCAATCACAGCAAATGTCTGTCGCCAATCCAAATTCATGTTCAACAGATGACTAACCCTGCACAGTATATGATTCATCAGAAATAACTTGTTTTCCAAATGTTCTACATGCTATATTTTCACATTCATACTGCAATCATAAAGTGTCCATTACTAAAGCACAGGGCACTGGGAGGACTCCTGCTTGCTTGTGTGGGAAATACAATTATATTGATGTATTTAGCTGCTTTAATGATGAACAGTTTGTTTTAGTAACACACAGTCATTTACAAACCTGAGATGCCAGCACTGTAAACAAGATTTGTCCTTTAAGATTTGCCCTTATGAATATGTCTGAAATATTTACACTTAATTTGGAGTAATGAGCCACTTGTAGTGAGTCAGTATTTATACTGGAAATGTCATTCTCCCTCTCCATCTCTCTGTGCTTTATGTTATGTCTGGCTATTTGTGCTTTAAAAAAAACAAAATCGGAAAAAAAGGTCACCACAGCTGGAAGTTCACAAGCTGAGAACAACAACATATATCCAAAATGGAACCATATTTATTTGTTTTATGTCCTGATTAGATTTTTTCTTTTGTTAACTACTAATGAAAAAAGAGTCCATAAATTGTATTTGCACCGCTAAACCATTAGAGCTAAATTTGAACAGATCAGTCTCAGTGATTTCTTGTCCCTGTAGCACACAGCTTGTTTCCTGTAGAGTATGAGCAATAATAATGATTTTTGTATCATGCTCTCATGTGCATGTGTGTCTGCTGTACTGTAATTCTGCAGAAATGTTAGGCCTGTCTCTTTGCTCTGAACCGTTCTATTAGACTCTTCTTCTTCTCCACATTCACACTGCAGTTTAGCCACCACCTAGTTGGCTGCTGCTCTTTGAAATAAAATGTTCCGCTCTCTGTTAGTTTAATTTTAGTGTTCTCAATCATGGATAAACAGTGCTTACAAACTCCATCCGCTCATAACACACGGCCATGCCTTTCAAATATATGAAGATTTTGTCCTAAATACCTCCATTACACATATTAGGACTAATGCAGTAGCTGCCTGTCTCACTTTAGATCAATATAATATAAAACAGAGGAAGAGACAGCTAAATTCACTGATGCTGTGAAAAATATCATCAGGACTCTGCACAACTTAGGACATTTGCCTCTACTATAAAATCTTGTCATTGTAAGTTTCTACAAACCATACTTTGGATGCCGACGTCTCTGTACCAAAAATATGTTTCATAAATACTTTTCAAAACAGCCTTGAATCAAGCTGGCAGAAAGGCACAATGGCACATGGTGTTACTGTAAAGTTAAGGTTGTGTTGAAATAATAACAAAAGTCGCGTATCAACCGTATTTAGCGTAAATAAATAACAACTGCCCTTAGTGGACTCTCTTATATGAAGTTGAATAACAAGCATAAAGTCACAGTTGACACGAACAAGGGCCTCCTGCGGGAAAGTCCTGTGTTTGTTTGACCAATCCAACCGTGAAAAATTGCACTTGTCATATATCACATGGAGCATACGTGACAGAAGGTTAGGCTGCTGTGGATGTTGATAAGGGCTGCAGTGATATGCCTGCATGTAGTTCTATGAAAACAAAGTAACTGGTGATAATAAACCTGCTGTTGCATGTTGTCCCAGGGTTAAAAGGAAATTGCTCTTTTGTGAGGCTAGTTATGTAGATAAAGAAGGTTGACAGGGAGGACTGAGGCCTAGCACGGCATTATTGGTACTCAACAAACCACTTCAGCGGTGCAGACTCCACCTGGAACCTTCAGTCATATTCCCTCATTAAACCTGTCTGCAAGCTGCAGCCTCACCAGAGTCCTACTCAAACGGCTGGTCTCACTTACGTTTGTAATCCTGCTCAAAGCTCAGGGTGAGTCTCCTGAGCCTGCCCCTTGGGGTGATTTAGCACAGATCACACCAGGCTCCTTTTAAGGAAGACTTTTATATGCTCCTAAATGACTAACGTTTTACAGCCCCATTCATTATCTCTGTAGTATTACACTGAGATAATGCCATGTAAAGAAGAGAATAAAAAAATAAAAAGGTGCACAGTAAATATTTGAAATGAAACACCCCTCTGTCATAAAACTGGGTTACTCGTGGGAATTCACAACGCAAGATGTGACGCTTGTCAAATGAAATTGAATTATAAATTGTGAATTTAATTTTATGTTCTGAAATTTAACTGCTCATTGTGTATTCGTATGTCCATTAATAATCTTAATTTCAACCTTTAAACTCATTTTAATTAAATGGCACAATTCGTACATTATTTATAACCAGCATTTACTTGAAGGCTAGCATTTGTTAATAAAAAACTTTCTTTTCCTTTTCTAGAGTTATAGCTCAACTCCTTATTATTACTAAATATCTTTCTGTATTATGTGACAGGCCTGCTGTCATCTTGTAGTGAGGTATTCCACCAACCCCATTTAACCCGTGTTAACCAGGTGTTCTTATTGGCTGTCAGTCTTGTAAACAGCTTCCTCAGTAATAGGGGAAGTCTTGTTCGTAAGTGATAAAGATTTATCTGCTGCAAGCGGTGTTGGGCAGGGCACACTGAGGCCCACTGACAGGCGGAGAGCCACACTAATACTTGTAAATGTTAATCGACGCTGATTTTAGATACCGCATAATGAAATTGACAAAAAAAACATTTACAATATAAGGGTTTCTATGAAAAATAAATAGATTCATGATATTGTTAACTGTTATTAAGGGGTGTGCTAAAAATGTTCTAAAACCTTAAACAGTACCAGCAATATTTTTACTATATCAACATCAGCTGGGTTGATTGATTACAGGTAATTAGTGCAGTAACTGATACAGGTACAGAACTCAAACGTTTATTGAATCATGCAAAAATCCAAATATTAAGTTTCATTTTTGATTTTGTAATGTTGCAACACCCAAACTGCAGCCAATCCTCCAGTGAGCATAAAAAAAGTTTTCTATCAAGCTCAAAATTTCTAAAAATGTTTTTTACAGTCCTTTGACTGTTGTTGATATTCAAAAATGGATTAATGGAAATTGGTAACAATTAGCACTATTAATGAAGGAAAAAAAGGACAGAGGCAAAAAAGAAAAAGAGATTTCATACCAGAGGCCACGGTCACACACACCCTGAACTACCTTACTGTCCTCTCTGAGTTACTCTCAAATAAGATGCACTGAGATTTCCTGATGTAGTATTTAAATAGTATTATAAAATGTATTTAATTCATTTATCTTATTAATTAAAATATTGGAAAAAGTAAAAACACTGTTATTGGTCTTGATGCATTGTGGTTATGTATGATGTCCAGGTGTACATAGCTGTCAAAAATATTCACATCAATGTCTTTAAACTATGGTTTCACTGTTGCACTTGAGTTGCTGGTTGCTTTTCAAATATTCATCATACTTCAAAAAAAATTGTAAGAAAAGAGAACTTACAATTTGGTTTCCGGCTCTGATAAGTCACTGATTTGTGTGCTGCCGTTGGACTGCAGAGGATCAGGGAAAGTCTCTTCACTTTTGTTACTTCCATGGGTACTGACCAGACTGTCACTGACCTCAGTCCTACTGGTTGGAGACTTTTGGAAAGACCCAGCTGTGCCCGACTCAGCCTGCCATAGAAAGCAGGAGCAGCGAGTCTGCAGCTCTTTGTAGAAAGTATTGAGCCACACAGTGGACAACCAGGGACAGCCCAGCAGACTCTTGAACGCAGTACGAAACTCCGGACTCCTGCAGTAGATGATAGGATTGAGGCCGGAGTTGATGTAACCCAGCCAGTTTAACAGTCGGAAGATCCACTCTGGGGGAATGCGTCTTTCAAATGCATTAATGATGTTGGCGACAAAGAACGGCAGCCAGCACACAGTAAAGGTCCCCATGATGATCCCCAAAGTCTTGAGGGCCTTGTGCTCTTTGACGAGCATTAGCCGTGACGGCCTCCGCTTGGCGCTCTTTCTCCTCGCTGCGGTGCTGCTGGAGCCGGCACACGTTGTTGACAGGATATTATTGATGTGGGGGAGATCTTGCACCTGCGCTATTTGACACTCATTTTGAAAACGCAGGCGATTCTTATCTATGAGCTGGACCTGCCGTGTGGCTATTAGAAAGACTTTTGCATACACAAATATCATTATGAGCAGTGGAACGTAAAAAGACACTATTGAAGATATAATAGCAAAGGCCCTGTTGGTCACAAAGTCACAGCATGTAGGGGTATCGTAGCACTCCTTTGCATCTTTATCGTCATTATCACGCCAATACCCTTTCATAATTGGTACAAAGGAAATTAAAGCGGACACAACCCACACTAAGCAGACTATTGCCCTCGCACGCCACTTATTGAGTAGAACCTTGTGTCGGAGCGGCCTCGTTATGGCTATATACCGATCCACTGCTATGACGCAGAGCGTCTCGATGCTCGCCGTCACACACAGGACATCCACAGAAGTCCAGAACTCACAGAACGTGTCACTGAGCTGCCAGTTCCCTGTCACTACAATAGTAGCCCCAAGAGGCACCACGAGGACCCCCATGATGAGGTCGGCACACGCCAGGGACATAATGAAAATGTTTGTTGTCGTCTGTAGCTGCGAAGTGCGAGCTACAGCGATGATGACCAGCAGGTTTCCCACCACTATAGTCAGTATGATGATGACCAGTATGATGAGGCTCCAGGGTCCCGCCGCTGCGTGATAGGGCTCTGTTCTGTTGATCACATAGGATGCTGAGGTGCTCAGGTTTCCATCCATTATAATAAGATGAAGATGTTTTTTTACGTCAATTTTAACAAAACTGAAGATTCTGCGCTTCTTACAAGCATCCTAAATCTGCTCTCTAAATAATAGGTATCCTTTAGTTTGCAGTTACTGCTTACATAGCACAGCCTGGGATTCTTGTTTGGCAGTGTTCAAAAGGCAATAGTGGCTTTCCACGTTTCCATATGGGATGACCAAGACGTGATGGTTATTGGAAGTTCCTCTGGCGTAGGCAACAGGAGCATGTTCTTCAAAAAAAGATGTATCCAAACTATCCACAAAGTTGTATTAGTTCACGGAGTTGCAGCTCTTTCTTGAATCCAGGAAACATTAACATAAAGTGGAAAAGAACGTTTTTGAGAAGAGAATCCGTCTGTGTCCATTTACATACGTCCACTGGGATTAGAGTAGTTTGCAGTGTTTCCGCTGAATCTTGCATGAGCCACAATGCCCCAGTCGTACTGTTGGAGATCAAGCAGCAGTGACACCGTCTCAAGAACCACCAGAGTGCACCAGAGTGGCTGCCCACTCTTTCTCTTGCTGTCTCTCTCTCTCTCTCTTTCTCTCTATCTCTATCTCTCTCACTCTCTCGGTGCAGGTCGCCCAAGATTGTATTGGCTCTAATCACACCCTGGCTGAAGGCGGAGGGGAGGAGGGGAGGAGTTGAAAAGTGTGTCTGTGTGCCGAAGCCATACAGGGCTCAGTACCCTAATAGAGCCACACACACACATGTGAACAACCACACACACACAGACACATTTACTTAACCATAGGAAAAGAAATAATCCTGCATTAGAGTTTATTATATGGGTGTAATGTTTGTCCAAACTGCAAAATTATCTTTACGACACTCACATTGTTTACTTGTACATTTTTAAAGTATGTGATGACCCTCAGTCATTATTTTATAATGTCACTGATGTTGTGTTGAATGAAGCAGCTGCACTAGGCATGTTAACCCATTAACTGTATCCGTCACTTGACTGTGTCAACAATGTGACAGGCTTTTCCACTGCTGGCTTCTGTTCTGGTTGTGAATTGATGCTGGATTATGTTGAACACACTTCCAAGGCTCAACTCACTGTTTTGTCATTCGTTTGAGCACCGGGTTTGCAGTAAACATAAAGTTACTGGACTTTTTGGGCAAGATTAGCTTTTTAATTGGGATTATAGCTCACTTATCTGCCCTTTTTAATATAGCAACTCTGAAGGCCTCCAAATGATTATTTGTAATATGGTAAATGGTAAATGGACTGTACTTGTATAGCGCTTTTCTAGTCTTCCGACCACTCAAAGCGCTTTTACATTACTAATCATTCACCCTTTCATACCCATTCATACACTGATGACAGGGGCTACCATGCAAGGTGCCACCTGCCCATCAGGGTCTCTCTAATCATTCACACCCATTCATACACCGATGGCACAGCCTTCGGGAGCAACTCAGGGTTAAGTGTCTTGCCCAAGGACACATCGACATGGACTGCCGGAGCCAGGGATCGAACTGCCGATCCTCTGATTGGAGGACGACCCTGCTCTCCACTGAGCCACAGCCGCCCCTAATACAGTTTGTGGTAAACTCTGCAAACCACAACCCACGAGGCACCCCAAACCGTAGAGAGCAGGAAATAAGTGCCCTCCCTTTGACTGAAAGCAGTAAAAGAAAATACTGGATCGCTATCTCGCTCTTACTCAAGCCGGTGCACTGAAGAAGAACAATCAGGGAAATGCCTTCCATGCGATTCACTTAAGATATCCAGCGCTCTGCTGCGGTGCTGAGCTCTCTTGTCACCGAGCAGTTCCTTCTTTGGTCTGATCAGCTGTACAACTGCAGCTGTGATTGCTCTGCCTTTATTCCCACCTTGCATTTTACTTCTACTTAATGAGAAGAATAATAAGACAATACTTCTCATGCCTTTCTACATAGCTTTCTGATGATTTTTGCCCTTAATATTGCAATAATTTTTGATTGATTCATATTATAACTTTTCTCTTTTAAAGAGGTTTTAATCAACACTACCAGCATAGATCTGTCCATAGCTAACAACATCCAACAACCATTACAACTAAAGCTCACCAAATGTTCATTTTTACACTTCAGGTTTTTTATGAATTAAACAAACAAGATTTAACGGGTTAATCTGTGAATTTAGAGGTGCTGGTAGGTGTATTTGTTACTTCAGGATAGAACAATCTTTAGCCAAACTAGGGTAACCATCTGCTCTCTCTAGCTTCCTACTGAACATGGTGACATTTTGTTTGCACTTTAGACCTAGCCTCATATTTGGGTTAATAAATCTATTGTGACAAACATGCTGAACATTTCACAGACTTCATATCGTTGAACATGTTTTTTTTTTTTTTTTTTTTATGTCTACAGTAGGTAGTAAGCTGTCTGCATCTGTACTTACTTGTTGCCAATAAACATCACTCCTAAGACAAATGGTCCACAGAGAGAATCTAATAGATGTTTAATGAACTTGTGCTGTAGCATGCTTTTCTTTGCCAACATATACACATGGTCTCCTTCCCGTTTGCCCCATATAGGGTTACACATTACTTTTTTTTAGTCAGGGGCACTTTGTCACTCATCCGGCAGGAAGTTGTGGAATTGTGAGTGCATTCACAAAAGGGAAAAGTGGGCAAAAGCAAAACGCTGGCGCCTTCTTAAACTTGATGACCAAGAGGCCCAATCTGTCAGCATTTCTGTAGATTAAGGTCACTGTTGTGGAGCTGACAGCTTGATAGATGGTCATTTGTCTTCGCGTGAGAAGTTACCATTGGACCTGGACCTGGTACTGGAGTAGTCAAGCACGGCAGCTGGCACGAGAAGAGTTGTTGATAGTGGACTCAGCTCTGACATCTTTTTCACCATCACAGAAAGACTTGTGATGGTGAGATTATTGTACTCTGCATGTAGTGATTAATAAATCCTTTGCAAGAATAACCTCAAACATTTTTAGTTGTGATTTTCCTAACATATGATATAATTTACCAATTAAGTCCAAATGCGTTATGTCTGATCTGTTTTCTCATGTGGAAATCCTTCAGTTTAACATAGTTCTCCTAACTGTTACGGACTCAGGCTGTCAAATGGACAGGGGCACTAGGAATAAAACGGTCTCCAGCCGCATAAAGTTTTCTAGCATGTAGGGTAGCCTATATGGCACTGCATCATGTTTTCTCCATTTTAAGGCCACCCTAGAGTGCATTGCATCATGTTTTCTCTACTAGAGGGGCACCCTATAGGACATTTTATCATGTTTAATCTAGTGGAGAGGCACCTTAGAGGACATTTTATCACATTTTATCTACTGGAAGAGCACCCAAGAACACATTTATCACATTTGAACTGCTGGAAGTGCACCCTAGAAGACATTTTATTACATTTTATATACTGGAAGGGCACCCTAGAGGACATTTTGTCATCTTTTGTTTACTGGAAAGGCACCCTAGAAGACAATTTATTACATTTTACCTACTGGAAGGGCACCCTAGAGGACATTTTATTACATTGTATCTACTTGAAGGGCACCCTAGAGGACATTTGATCATGTCTTATTTCTTTTATATTGTTTTATTCACCTGCAAAAGCATACCGTATTTTCCGCACTATAAGGCGCACTTAAAAGCCTTTAATTTTCTCAAAAAACGACAGTGCGCCTTATAATCCGGAGCGCTTTATATATGGATTAATTCTGGTTGTGTTTACTGACCGCGAAGCGATTTTGTGTGGTACACGGCGCTCTGTCAACATGTTTTAGTACGACTTTGGTAAACTACAAAGCCGCACCGCAGCAGCATCACGGCTACCGTAGTCAGGAGCGTCGCGGAGTACATACTGTGCTTCACCATAATAACAGTGTGTGTGTATAAGGACCCAACATGGCTCCTGTCAAGAGACACGCTTACGACGCGGACTTCAAACTCAAGGCTATCAGTATTTTATATATTGTAGGAGTGTGGGAAACAAAAGGGCTGAGAAAGGCTTTTTGTGGACGGAGTAAATAAACGTCGGCTTTATTTCACACTCTGCATTCGCTCTGAAAACACAACACGCTCTCCCCCGTCCCACATCATTAACTCATCAACCCGCTAACGGTCATGGGTAATGTAGTTTGACTGACTGGCTGTTTTGTTTCGCTTAATGCGCCTTATAGTCCGGTGCGCCTTATATATGAAAAAAGATTGAAAATAGACCATTCATTGACAGTGCGCCTTATAATCCAGTGCGCCCTATAGTGCGGAAAATACGGTACAATCTGTTTACTTTTTATTGCAAGGAAGTATGCTTTGTCAGGATTTGCTCAGTTCACGATGGCAGGCTGTAAATCATCAAAACAGACATAAATCTTCAGAAAGCCTGTATATTACACGCTCACTCCCTACATATACTGCACCCTGGGAATGTTTCTCTCCTCTCCATGGAAACCTCAAGGGTGATTTTTTCCAATTAGCTCGTATTCAAAAAACTTCTGGTATTTCTCTGTTAAGACTAACAGCATATAGGGAAGGCCTGATCCTGGGCAGCCATCTGGTCTTTACAAGCTTACATTTCAATTCACAATGCGATCCATCTGTTCAGTGCCAACAATCCCATGCTTGGAAAAGTCTATGCAGTCACTCTCCTATTCGTTGCCAGTGGAGAAATGAAGAGGGGGTAAGTCTTGTCGGGATCAGTTTTTGCTCATATTCAGCAGCACTAATAGTGGGCCATTTGCTAAATTGAAGATGTTGATTTTACAATTGAGTGGCTCTCAAGATGTTGTTTGGATCTGCCGAAGTGCCGACCATTGCTTCTTCGGGATGAGACAAGAGAGACGTTTCATGTCTTTATCCTGTCAAACAAAAGTAAAACAGGAGCCAGTGGTACAAGTGTGAACATGCAATACGAAAGGTATTCTATTTAAAAAAGCGTCCACTATTTTATCTGAATGCACAATCTGTTAACTGTTTATGATCCTACATGTTTATGGACTGTCATCGGTATCCAGATTAAATATCATTTAAGTTTTTACACACCTTCACCACAGTTTCGATTGTTGTGACTTTTCTGTACATGAGATGTTTGTTTGTTTGTTTGTTTAGAATCTTTTTTTTAATCTTTTACTAAGGAAACTCTATATTAGAGAAGCTTATCAAGAAGGACAGAGTGGTTTCAAATGCAGAACAAAATCCAGAACACTAAGGATGGCTCTACTTAATCTTGTAGAAAGTGTGTAATATAATAATATGCATAACATGTATTTGAGGATCTGAGGACAATGAATCCCGGAAATTAGATTTGACCAGAGAACATTTCCTCCTCGTGTATGCATCCTGTGAGAGTCAAGCCCAAAAGCAGTTCCCCGGCCAGCAGCTATATAGAATGAGATCATGTGTTGAGGTGAGAGGAGGGCGGTTTAGAGGTCGAGTTTTTCAGTCTTTCACAACTATCATGTCGTGGGTAAATCACACTCATTATTCCCTGAGTGGAACCACATGCTGAGATTTAGGGATCTAACTAGTCTCTTTTGTGGGTAGTATACAGGGAATACTGAGGAACCGACTGCCCGTACACTCTCCGGAGAGACATTCAAGAACAATGTTAGGCTATATTTGGGACCATCTTAAGTATTTAATTGTGAAAACCAGGCTGAATGCATACAGATGCTTCCAGTCTCAAGCTCATGTTTGTACAATGGATGGACATTTTTGGATACTTTAGAAGAGTTTGCATAATCTTCATCTCAAAACACAATGTCTCCTGCTTCTCTTAACATTTACATTGTGATTACATTTAAAAGCAAAATTTGCATCCAACTCATTTGCATGGTTCATGAAAATGTATTTTACACCTTCAGTTGTAAATGCTTAGTAGATCACCAATATTAAGTTTGACATTTTGGGAAATATGCTTATTACCTTTTTGGAGGAAAATAAGAAGATTGTCGTCTAATTTTCCTTTTGCATTTTAGATTGAAATAAAAATGTATCAATTTACAATTCTTTTTTTTTTACTTTTAGATTTATAATGCTTTATTTAATTAAACTGTAATGAATTATAAAAAAAAAAAATTGGTCAGTTTACTAATTGCTAAAAACTAAATTTGGATTCTGGAGTTGCACTGTGTATCCATTGGTTCCTTTCTAAAATCCTGTTCAGGATTGGGGTTAATGTTCTTTATAAACTGCAGTGGCTTCTCCATCAGCAATTCAGTGTTTGCATATGTGGAACACCAGTGAAATTTGATGCATGTACACATCGCAACATATGATGATACACAGATAAATAATGAAACACAACAATAAAATACACAATAATGTCGGAATAATCAGGCAAGCATATGGAAAAAGTAATTCAATAGTTAAGAATAAAAATAAACCTAAAAATGAAAGGAGAAATTATAAGAAAGCCTTTATTAATGAGGATATGTCTTAAAAGTGATTTAAAAGAAAATAGTGATGCAGGCAGGTGGTTCCACAGAGAAGTAGCCCAAACACTCAAGGTCTTCTCAACTCTAAGCATTAGCTTAGAACAGTCAGCAGGTTCCTGACTGAATATCTTAGACTGCTTACTGGTTGTTAAGGGGGCAGCAGCTCATATTTATTCTGGAGCCAGGCTATGAGGGGCTTTAAAAGAAATAAGTAAAATCTTAAAATCAATCATAAATGTTTGTCATACATGTGTATGTGGCGAGGTCGGTGTCTTTAGGCCTTCAGAGATGTCACTCAAGTTATGTCTACTAAGTGTATGTCTCTATTAGCTGAATATTAATTAAATGTTGATCCTTTCATACGTACGGCCTTCGCTTGTTCTCATACAGGACACAACCTAATGACCTAATAGTTACCTTGTGTGTAAACAGGACACAAGCCAGGCAGCAGGACAGACGATTGAAATATGTTGTTTGGCTAGTTTTGAGGGCAAAGCACTGTCACGACACATTACGAATGATATCCATGCTGGCGTTTCTATTTGGTAAACACTGCAACAAAAGTAAATGTGGCCTGCTTTGTCCTGCTGCTTGCACATCAAGCTCTTGTTAAGTAGGAACAGGTCGTTACCAGGGTTGTAAATCTTCAAGATTGTTGGCGATGGCCATTACAACATGCGATTAAAAATCCATACAGCCACAAGTCTGCCATTATATCTTAAAAGCAAACAATAAATTAGAGTCATTAGTTGACACTGGCTTTATATCTTAATAAAAGACGTGCTTTGCTCCTGATCATCCTCTGCATCAGTGTCAGAGTGAGGAAGGCAGGAGCACAAGGTGCTGGCGCCAGAGACAGAGACACACAGACGGAGAGAGAAGGGCTCTGGTTCAGCTCTCCTCTGGTCCTGTGGGGATCAATGACTACTGCTAGTGTCAGCAACATGTTGGCCCTCTGCAGCCAACGGGAGTATAGTTGACATTAATCACCACGATTGTTCATTACCACCTGTGATCTCACTGAATTAATGATGGCGATCCAGGTGAGATCCAGCAGTACAGGTGAAATTCTCTGTCAGGTAAACATGGCAGATAAAGATTAGCCGCATGCAAAGTCTTGATGATCAGTACACAAGAAGAATGTGAGTCAAAACACCGGGCTGTTAATTGAGCGTAGGAAAGTAAAATAGGGGTACAAGAACTGCACAGAGCGAATATGGGTCATATTGTGCGTACATTTACGGCCGAATAGACATGTTAAAATGCATTTCCTATTTGATTTAACATTTGAAAACCTTTTTAAAACCTGCAGCATTTTAATCATTGTGAACCTCCTCTCGTCTGTATTCGTCACACTGCTCTCCTTAGGGATTGATCTTAAACTTCACAGGGCTATGTTCCTATATAGGTGCCCTCCAGCGTCAGTATGAGGAGCAACAGGCTTTCTGGTCACTACAATGTAAACCTTTTTGCCTCATTACAAGACGCTCAGAAAAGAAAATGCAACAGGAATGTGATGATGTAGTTTTTATAGCGGAAAAACTCAAACTGGGTTGATGGGTTTGAGACAGGTGTTGTTGACTTATTTTGTATATTCAAGTAATACTTACCTATGTCCTAAACCTAACAAAGAGGTTTTGTTCCAATACACAACGTTAACCATGTGTTTACTGCGATTGTATAATGGTTTGATGTGCTGGGCTACCCAGTGGTTTGGAAAGTGACGACAAGGGTTCTGACAAACGTCAGTATGTGATGAGTTGGGATGAGAACGTGTTGTATATTCCCAACATCCATCTGTTATCGATACGCTGATTCACTGTGGCTGCTAATCACCTGATTTCTCCCATTTTGATAACCTTGATATTATCTAACAGACTAAAGAGATCAATATACAGCGACAAGAACAATGTCAAGCACCAAAGCATGTTCAAGAAATGTCCCTTGGACTTAAGAACATCCCTTTTTGTTTTGTAGCTTGGTACATTGTTAGTTGTTGAGTGCAGAGCAATTGTTTGGGAAACAGGTTTGAATAGTTTGACATTATGAACATCAGATTAAAGATGTTCTAGGAATCATCGCTATCCTCCAAATCATCGCAAACTGAAGATACAAGAGATTTCATTTTGTGGCACCGTGTGGAATTGACACCAGTTAAGATGCTCTTTTACTGTCTATTTACACATTTTTATTGAGGAGTGTTTAAATCCAAGCAAACGCTTTTGTGTCCATCCACAGATGCTATTTTGCACAGCAAACTCTCAGCGTCCTGCTCTAATATTCTAAACATCTGTGAAAAATGATACACTGTACAGACATTACCTGGAGTGACGTTCTGACATGCTCTAATTCACATTGTTTATAATCACACATATTCCAGACTAAGGTCAAAGCCCAGCGCAGTGAGTGAGCAGTTTAGGCCTTTGCTTAATAAACAAGGTGTACTACCTATCTTCTCTGGCTGCATGAAAACCATGGTATAATCATTAAGACACAAGAAGCCTGTCAATCTGCCTTAAGATGTTATTTTTTTTAAATAAGGACATAAACAGTCCATATTTGGACTGACAGAACCCCTTTGGACTAGCCTGCATCCTCAGTGGTCATACTGCATTAACCAAATGTTTCCACAGACTTGTCTTAGTATTTTGCGAGCACAGTGCTTCTATCTACAGTGTTTCAAGGCCGGTCATTGTATCTTGCTTTGCACCACACCACCCAAATTAAGTGGCCTCATTTTAGACCAAGTCATTTATTGTATTTTAAGGGTCTCTGAATAATTCTTGGTAAATGCTGTTTTCATGCAGCTGTGGTGAATCTAACTCAAGACATCTTAACAATTAATCTGTCAAGATTTCCCTGATAAAACAGATACAACAAGCACACACCCAAATGTGCTGTACTCACTAGCACTAGTACTCACACATCCTTGTATGTAAAAGAATTTGACTTGACCTTTATTCATCCCTTGGTATCTAACCTTAGCCTGAACCCTCATCTCCTATATTAACCTTAATACTTAAACTAATCCAGTCCCCTATGTACTGCATTCCTCCTATATTCATCCTACAAACACCCATGCATAAGCACTTGCATACAGTTACACAAAAGCTCTCTCTCATGGTGGAAAACCTGGTGGAAATGATGAAAAGAACCCCCATGGAAATTTAATCTGGGGTGTGTGTATGGCGAGTGGGAAGTGAGGACAATCCTAAGGCAAAGATAAACATTTACACATAACATACATTTTAATTGAAACCCCACAACAGTTTTAAAACATTTGATTTAGTTGAATCCAAATGTCTTTTGATTAAACATTAAAAGCTTAAATAAAGTTAGAACGCAAACACAGTAACTAAGCATTTTTGTTTGTTTTCAGAATTAGGGATTGATACTCTACCTCACTGCAATTTTACACTTTCTGATACACAATTTTCGATGTCTAGTGAATTCAATTAAAGGCATACTGTACGATTTCCAGTGATATGCACTTTTTAATATGTTGTTGAAATTGTTTTTTACATCCTGACAGCAATAAATAACTTATGGGCAATGAAAAAGAAGCGAAACAAAAACGAATTCTGTATCGGCTATAAACCTGTTAAAATGCTTACCAATCGGAGACATTGTACCCGAATCTAAAGAACCAATCACAAGCCTGCGCGTTCTCTCCCCTCTGTGTACGAGCCTGAGCCGGCCTGAGCGCGTTCACGGAGGGCAAAGAAAGCGTTGTCGCAGCCGACCGTTAGCTCAGCTCTCGCTCAATGAGGCAGCGGCAGCGTAGCTACCTGGTTGCTAAGTAGCAGCAGCGCTCGTGCACGGCTCTGTGTCGAGGGGTGGGGGCAGGGAGTCCTGAAGGGTGGGGGAGGAGTTAAACGGAACTCCGAAGAGAAGCTAATTTCAAATCATGCTAGCTCTCTCAAATCGTACATTATAGCTTTAAATTATGTTTGAAGTTTAAAATAAAATCCTTTCAAATAAAAATGTCAATTAGATTAAATACATTTGAAAATGAAATGTAATCAAATTGATTTCTAAAATTAGATTAAAAAAATGGATCAAGTTAGGTAAAAACAATAAAAATGTATTTTAAAAAAATAAGACTCTTTTTGATGATTTGATTAGATTAAATGTCATTTTGAAACATTAAGTGAGTATTATTTATAAATTAGGTCAATTTAATTTAAGAAACGGCATTACCCGTAAGGTTTGACCGTGAGCCTGAGAGTAAGAAACTGACACAGCCCTTCTTTTCACCCGACTCAGTTAGGAGCTTCTACTTAATCTATTGAATAAATAAATGGAAATAAACCAACATTAATGTGGCTACAACTTATCACATCACATTTCTGATGAGTTGCAGGTAACCGTGTACTGGGGAATAATCAACAGAGCTGTGTGAACATTTTGACAAGTTCAGTTGAGCAGCGTGCACATTTGGCTGCCAACTCTCCATTTTGCCTGTGAGAAGGTGCCAAATTCCATCTCATCTGGTGAAACTTTAACAGCCTTGTCTTTCTGTACAATGACAATATGATCCGTTATGTTGACATTAATAGAAAATATATTTTATCAAGATAAGTGGACCAATTGAAGTCCATGCAGCACTGTGTAGTTTTGTTTGTTTTGAAAGTTAACTGCCCGTTTGATAAGGTCATAAGTTTTGTGCCAAGAACTTTTTTTTTTACCAGATGTAGAAAAACTGAAAAAAGACAAACTTAATACCCAAACATAATACCTGTCAAGCAATAACAAATAACCTATTGCTATGAACAGGTAAAGGTGCAGAAGGCGATGATGCACCTTGATCAATAGAAATCTGGGTTTAATTGTATAGTATTGAAGGATGTTACGGTGGTTTGGTTACATACAGGTATCTATACTGTAACTCTGCCATAACGTGATCTCTGTTGTGAAGCACTGTGCTGTACGCTTTAAATAGACACTTAACACCTAAATAACAGACATATTTTAACATACTATTATATACTACTATTGCATACAATATTGATGATTTTTATCAACAAAATCAAGTTACCTTCGGTTTGTTTAATCCCTAAAAGGGACGGTAGATTTATTTATTTTGGAGAACAAAGGACGTTTTTTGGATTATTTTTTCTTTCATCCCAGATTTATGTAATATTTCTGTTTTGGCTTTTTGCACAGGACAATAGTCCTTTCTCTGTATAAGGGCTTTGCTTTCCTTATCAAAATCAGCAACACATGATTTTCATGTATTTTTTTAATATAAAACATATTAAACAAATTATAAACAAATAATATAAATAAAACAGTTTTGATTTCATTTTTTTTTATAAATTTGATTTCATTTATATTTATACTGCGTCCAAACTTTTCAGCATATCCTTATGCTAAATTATCAATCCCTAGGGTGGTGGGAGGGGCTGCAAAGGCTCTTATCTCACAGCATGTATTGGCTAATTATCAGGACCTTTGGCCTGCACATTCACATACTTTTGAATTTCTGTGCTGGTTATGATAAAAGACCAACTGAACCTTGTGCCTTTCTCCTGACATCAGGTGGAGGTCAGCATTTATATAGCATGCCTTTTGTTTACAAACTGTAAATCAAAAATACGTTATAGAAAAATAGAAAATCAGTAAATGGAGGCTGTGCATTATTTCAGCACATAACATCTTCAGAATCTGAAGCTTTCAATGATCTGTTAATGTATTCCACCATACAAATCAATGCCACTTTGTTTTGTGTTGCTTATTACCTTTAGTCCCAGTTATGTTTGTGTTCACTTCTTTAATCGCAGGCCCCTAACTTCTCCATTTAAGGCATTTTCTTTTCACCTCTAATTGCTCTTGCCCTCTGCTCATCACCACCCCATGAAAGAATCCAAGCTTGAAGGCTCTTATTATCAGCAGTGCTGAGAACCTTTTGACATGGTTCCATGTTCTAGTATTGAGCTCTTGACATAAGGCCAGAAAAATGACTCACAAAGAATTGTTTATGCTGATATATACCATATTTGTATTAAACTTTGGCTTACATGACTGCTTTTTTTCTACCCCAAAACTTTACTATTTTGGTTTAGTCTTACTGCTCTCATCAACATTATTGTCAAAGCAGGATTCAAATGTTATCAAAGGGGGAAAAGCACTAAAAATCCAGTGTATGCTGACTACACGGTTCAACATGACCATCTATTTTTGCTCAATGTAACATAGACTCAACCTGTGCTTAATGGACTAAAATACCTGTGCAACAAGTTTTTGATGAAGCTGATTTTGTCGTTGGTGCCCAGGGTGACTGCACCTTTAAGAATTTGTTAGAGGGCTCAGCCCATGGCGCCAAGTAAAGCATATTGTAATAAGGCTTAACATGCTGATTGAAGATAAAGCTGTGAAAAGGGAAATGTAGAGGAAGGGGAACTGGGTTGTGTAATCTACGACCAAATGATCCCTCATTGAGAAGAACAACAAGCTGTAGTATTATGACTTTTTTTTTGGATTATGCTTCTTGAAATAAAATGATGGTCAGTGTTATTACTTTGGGATAGTTTCATGACAGTATCTCTAATTGTTGATCCCAAGTGGCTTTACAGATAAAAGGACAAGAGGCTAGTGGGGGGAAGGCGGCATCTGCCTTCCTTTGTTCCTAAATTCCTACGCCGCACGCAAGTCCCTTGACATGTTCACCTCATCAATGCCAGCCAGACTAAGATTAGAAGGACACACCTCAACATTGTTTTTTCATGCAACATGGCCTGTATGCTCACAAGAATCTTGAACGGCCAGTTTATGCTTGAATTGCACTGGGGAAATGGAGCAAGCAGAAGGATGGACGTGAATGTCAGAATGTGTGGGTGGAGGAGAAGATAGGTAGGAGAGATTTTAGTCTTGAGATTGAGACAGCAGAGGGACACAAATGGCATGAAAACACGAGAGTGCGGCTTGCGATAGCATCTCCTCAGCCAGCTTCCTTTTGCTTTGGAACATTGCTCGCGTTGCTAATGGTATATGTAGGCAGTTGACAAGCTTAGACCTGTTCCTCTGACTTTTAAAATAGAACAGTAGGTCCCTGTGTTTGGTTCTTCCTCTGCACTAAAGGCAGGTTTGGTACCAGCCCAAAAATGCAAACAAGACATCTCATTGCTCAGGGGAAACCAATCCACATTATGTAGGGGGAAAAAACAACACGGCTGGAGAAACATGCCTTGTTATCCCAAAGTCATTAGAGATACTGCCTTGACACCGAGCCAGAATGCAGTTAATGCTGCCTTTTCTTTTTAGAGAAATTGGCATAAAATGGGGGGCTGTGGCACATGAGGTAGAGCGCTTGTCCCGCAACCACAAGGTTGGTGGTTCAAACCCCTCTACCGGCAACATGCCGAGGTGTCCTTGAGCAAGATACCTAACCCCAAGTTGCTCCCCGGGCGCTTCATTGCAGCCCACTGCTCCTCCAGGATGGGTTAAATGCAGAGAAATAATTTCCCCATCTTGGGACTAATAAAGGCTTAAAAAAAAAAAAACCTTTGCTTTGTGCACTACATTGAAAAGTATCCAGCACATAAGACACCTCACTAAAACCAGAAGGTGTAGCATAGTCTCGGTCACATTTTGTATTTCATCTATGTTGATATCCACCTTTTTTCTTTGATGAAATTTGTTGAATAGATTTTCAAGGCAAAGACTTTGTGCCGCTCAGGTCGTCACCTTATTTCCATTTAGTGAAGCTTGTTTGATGAATCAACAAGGTCAGCAAAAAATTTGAGAAGTGGGGAGATGGAACCACGATAACACAGTGTTGATTAAAGTTTAGGACAGTAGAACACATTTCTAATTATATTGCATGTCCAGATAAAACAGACATGTTGAGGCTTTGATTAGTCTCTGTAATTACCATCTTATTAGCAACAGGCTTATGACAGTGTGATCAGGTGGGCGAACTGTCTATGCCTGTTGAGAAACACATCAGATATAAATGTATTATACTGGGTGAAACAGAGATTGAAATCCGATCTTTCAAAATGTTCTTCGGAAATGGCAACTCATAGCTTGACACTTGAATGTGACTTCAGTCACACAAATTAGGACTTTATTTGGGTCTTATTTGAACTTGACTACACTTAGACTTGAAGTTTTCACCTTTAAAAATAAATCAGACCGTCCCATACATATATGGCAAAGTAACACCCTTAACATATTTTGCATTGTGAAGACTCAGCTGTGCAGAAAGAAAAAAACACACACACTACCAACTGCATCTGGAACAGAACATTTTCGAGCCGCAAAATTAAAAGAATAAGTTTAAAGATGCTAAAGTATATGTAGAGCCAAGGGTGTTTCTGTAGGTTTGTTCACTATGTGCAACTCCTTTCACATGCACATGTTCATTTGATCCATTGTTTATGTTTAAAAAAGATTTGATTAAAACAACAGCTTTAAAGACGTTGTGACTTAATATGCTTAAAAAAAGATTTATTGGCTATCTTGGTATCTTCACACTTCATTTGTCCCAAAAGACTAGACAACTTAAATAGGACGTTGATGCTTGTTAATGCAGAGTGCTGTTGGAATTTGACCTTTCTGGCCTATGTTACAGTATGCAGTCAGAAATTAGTCATTAATGCACAAGAGAGTTTCCACCCAACCAACAACTTTAAGGCCTTTATGAATGTGTTACCCTGTCCCTCATTCAGTCAGCTGCAGAAATCTCCAATTCCCATTGCTGTTGCAGACAGATTTTGGCAGATTAGACCTGGAGTTAGCAGAAGAATTGTCCCCTTATAAACTTATTTTAATGGCACTAAATAGCAGCGCCAGGCCAAATGGGCAGTTAATAGCCAAGGGGAATTTGTTTGCTGAGATATGGAAGTAATTGCCTTCTCTTCTTTAGACTCCTTATATGTATCTTATGCTTATCAGCTCTGTCAAAAGTATCATTTTTAAATGCTCCATTTCTCTTGTACAACACATATTGGACTGATGTTTACGCCTCCAGCAGTTTCTCCGGTCTTGTAATTTGAGCCTTGTCCTGTTTTCCTCGAGTGACTGTTGTTGTTGTTTTTGTTGCATGCCATGGGAAACATGTTTTGGTTGTAGAATGGCCTTCTAAAGACATACACAGGTTTATTTTAACTTACTTAGTGTCACTAAATAAATGGGTTTTTTTCAAAAAGTGTTAACTCAATACCTAGAGTGGAGATAAATTGCTACTTGGACCTAAACAATTTCCTTCCTACAACTGTGTCATTCACTTTAGTTTGGAAAATTAGTAGATACATAATAAAAAAATGCTAATATTACTTTAGATCTCAGAATAGATTCCTTGGTGTGCAGGTTTATCTTTCACTCTACAGCACCCTCTGATCAAATATGAAGCTGAGCAGCAATGATCACATGCACATCCATGTACAGAAGATTTTACCATTATTTTCTGCACTATGCACATGTGTGTTTGCACAAATCTTTGCACAGCTTTGTTTGTGTACGTGTCTGATGCGCAAAAAAGCCAACTGCCCAAACCATTTTGTAATGATGGTTTTCCCCCAGTGTGAAACCTGTCTGTAGGGGCTGCGAAATTAAGGATGCAAGCAGCTAAAATGTAAGCTTTGTTCGTAATCCTTTTTCCAGTTTATCAGTCTCTCATCTTGAAATTGTGTGATTTTGCAAAGAAGACATTCCCACCAAAGGACAGAGGTACATGTACTGCCAAGAGTCTGAAGGTTAAATCAAATAAAGTTATCTGATTATCCTTTCTATTGTCATGACCCACTTAGCCTTAATAGATGGCATGATAAAGCCTGCTTCTGTTTGCACTGAGAGCGATGAGTTCGGCTGAAGTTAAAAACACCAAGAAAAAGATATTTAAATATGCTTCAGTGATTTCTCATGCATTTTTGGAACACCTACTCTTCTTGCATGGAAAGTGTTAATGCAGGCATCTACAGTGAGCCATGGGAACTCAAGAGAGCTTTTCTTTCCCTCTCAGAGTCTCTGAATTAGATTGGACTTGAGTTACCTCAGTCTATATTGGTGTATACGTCTGCAAGCTAACTGGTAATTTAGAGCAGTAAAGTCAAAGTATTTGTATGGACGTTTTAAACTGTATTTCTGAGGTAGATTTCAAACAGCACTTAAGCATTTCGATTCCATTCCTTTCTTGTCTAACTCTGCTGTTTGCGTTCTCACTCTTTTCAGATGCCTCAAAGAGAGTTAGAGTCTTCTAATTGAATTTCTCTTTTATCTGAGAGTGAAATCACGCGTGATACTTCCTTCTTGAGTTATAGCTTCCTGGGTTGCTGACTGTTTGGCTGTCTCCAGCATTCCCCTACTTCTTCCCCCACTATGATGAATCCCTGATGCTAGGAGGGCAGGTCCAGCATTATGCCAGAGATCATTTGATGCTTTAGAGGTAAGCTAAAGTGAGTAAAACAGGGGGCCGATTGAGCACAACAGGGGCCATCTGTTTGGTGTTTTTGTATTGTTGGTATCATGCAGTTTAATTTACACACCTTGTATCTTCTGACTGCATTAGATTATGATGTCACCTTGAACACGAGGTGACACACACTCTGATGACATTTTTCACATTCTGCATCAGGGGCGCATTCATCTTACTGTACATTGCACACTGTCTCAATCCCCGTCTTATTACACATCACCATCATATCTGCTCTACATGTGTAAACAATCAAATATGATGATTTTTTTTGTCATTTGATACATAACACACACTTTTCAGAAATGTTGCTGCTACATTATTGTTGACACTGTGCTACTGTGTGAAAATCAAACTATGTGTTCATTCATAACAGGTGCACACTCTCACACTCAGTTGTTGACAATTTCCAGAACTGCAGTGAATCAAGTTTCCCCGTTGAGCTTTTTTTAACCCTGGATGCGATCGTGACACAAAGGAAATTTCCAGTGCCGCATGTCGCTGTGTTGAATGAAATGGGGTTGCCGTGTGTGTGCTGTGTAAACTTGACCTCCATCTGCGGTTCAGGTAGAGCCCAGATGGCAAGATTTCAACTGACCACGCTTTGACCCCAAACCAACAGCTTCTCAACTGGAGGGGGGAAAAAGCATTTCATTGTGCATGAAAGCCACATGAAAGGGAAGAGATTGACTTGTTTTGCATTGCTTACGTATCACTTTTCTCAGCCATCTTGGTAAGAGAGTAGTTGAGTGATGAAGCTGGCAATCTGTTTCAGTCTGTGAAGCTCAAGTTCCAGGCAACTCTGAACGCTTTGACAGGACATCATAACATTGACATACATTTTGAGGATTGATTTAACAAATGTGACTCAATGCCTTGTATACATTGTGCATATCTAATACATGATTTCAGCTTATTAAAGTTAACACATAATGTTAACTTTAGCTACAGCAAAAGGAGACATTCCATCCTCCATGTCTGAGTGATCAGAAATAGCAAGTCTTTGATCAGGCGACAGACCATACCTGTAAAACAAAACAAAAAAAAGGAAACAGCTGTAGTTGTTAGTGTGTGGTCCAAGCACTGTATAGTGTTTGCGTTCTCTGCATCATCTCCAGGGCTTTAGGGAGTGACCTGGGTCTGTGGGATGGTATGCCGCTTTAGTCAGGCGCCGTTTGTAATTCCAGACACATTACATCAGATGATCAGATTTCTTCAGGCTTTCATTCCACATCAGATAAACTTGAATTCACCTTTCACCCTCTGTCCTTAACCTTCTATCCACCTGCAGTCTGTTTGTTTTTTTGGATTCGAGGGAAACTAAATGAGTCAGCACTAGTGAAACTGTGAGCTGATTGGAGATCATGACATACCAGAGTGCTGCTTCCTTATCAGTTCATAAACTATGAAACTTCAAAAATATGATGAAACTCTGATGTTTGTGATAAAGCAGTGCAAGGAGTAGCCGGGGCACAGCTGGCCCAGATGGATTTCTAGGAGAACAGGTCTGTTTTTAGACATGTGTAATACCTTCACTATGATAGTGGCTGCAAAGCACAGAGGCTTTTCTGGTAAATTTAGTCCATAATGGCTGAACAAACAGTGCTGCATTTGTGTGGCTAGCATTATCAGCAATCCAGGAGATAACGCAGGCCTGTTTTTACTGGAGGAGACAACGGGAAATGAGGACTTGGGGTGGGGATGGTGGGAGTGAAGGGTGGGGGTACATGAGACTATTGTGAACTTGGACATGTCTGGGTTTCTTAATGCCAGCATGATTAACCTCTCTCTCACACACACACACACACACACACACACACACACACACACACACACACACACACACACACACACACACACACACACACACACACACACACACACACACACACACACACACACACTGAGAGCCATGGCCAATGGGAATTTGTGGGAACTTTGCTCAGACCAATGGGAATCCCCAGTACAGTTATATTCTTCAAAGGATAGTTCCACTGAGACAGAAGGTATAGGTTATAAATAGGAAAACAAGAGATAGTTACATAAATCTATATGTTTATTTAAAATGCCTCTAGGGTTTATTTTTGTCCTAGAAATGCCGTTTACAGTTGCTTGTGAATTGGTAAATTTACATTCCTGTCTTGTTCTCAGGCCCTCATGCTGGGCCCCACATGGCAAATCCTTATATCAGTCCCTGCCACAATACGACCACAGTTTAGTCCAGTTGAAGTTTTCTGACTTACTACACCAGCATTGAGGACTGAGAGGCAGTTTCTAAATAAACCCAAAGGCCTAAACTGTTCTTGTAGTGCTTGTAAATGCATAGACGATAACATAGTAATTTGCTCTAAATTAAATAAGATTTCATGGACTCGTATAATGTGGCAAGAACAATGATTGATTACCATTTTCAAATAACTTGGGGGAAGAAAAGGCATGTGTAAATGATTAGTGAAGGCTGGATTCCATTTAGCTGCTTCAGGGTCCACGTTTTGTGTCACTCTTTCACGGTTTACTGGGAAACTCTTTACTGAACAAAATCATCTTTAATGTTATTATTAACACCTGCACTTTTGCTACTATGACAACTCAAAATGTCTGCTGTGAAAAAGGCTTATTAGAACATTTGGGCAAAAATGTAAAGGTCCAATTTTTCCAAGAAGTCCTAAATGTGCTATGGATGGAATTTCTGATGAATATTTGCTATCTGACAATCTGTGTTCTGGCCACCTTCCTAGTGACTCAGAATCAGGATCTTCTTTAATGCACACATTTCCTTGGTTCATATTGGGTTCTTTTGAAAGCATTACTTCATGATACCCTTACCTAATTTTAAAGAAATGTACTAGCAAGCCAACACAGAAAGAACTATACTTCACTGCTTGTTCAGTCCGCACATTAATATGAAAATCAATGGCAACCTTGCCCAACCTGGGCTGTGAAAGCAGCTGTGCTGTCAGATGAGTTTTGCTTCGCTTTCATAATATCAGTTTTGACCATTAAACCATTAGACTGACTGCTGGGTTTGTCAGTATCATGTATGAGACACTGTGTATTGTGCCTTTAGACCTATAATGGAGTTTTTTTCAGGTATGATCAAATCTCTGGAAAGAAGCTTAGAGCTCCTTGGGATTACATCGCAAATAATGGATGTGAGTTCACCACAGAGCTCTTATGGCCAGTGACAAATTGGCACACTGCCAGCACAGTACAGTTCAGCCCCGGCCTCTTCTCTCATGATAATTGGCATGATAACAGGACACATTAGACATCCCTGATTGGAAAAAACGGGAAATGGTGTTCTGAGGGCACTGAATTGCCATGTGTAGGTGCTGTGGTTTTGGAAAAAAGTAATGCTTATCATGTACATCATGTACCTCCTGAAGGCAGACAGTTTTTCAGGTTTTCGCCTGCTAAATTCACGAAGGATGTGAGGCAGTGTTGTGTTGATGCATTAGGGTGAGAAGCCAGAAGATAGATTGGGATGAAATTACTTGTGTCTCTTGAGGTAAAGTGAACTTTTTGGTGCTTCCACTCCTGTGGTGACTCTCCTCGCTCAGGACATTCTGCCCAATCTCATACTTCATTAATCATCTCCCAACCTGACACTGCCTATAACCAATGATCTATCGGAAGAGAGGTTATCTCGAATTGTCACCACAGTACTCAACCATCTGGTATTATAATTTATAACCCAGCACAGCCAAGGGAAACACAAGGGAATTGCTTCTATGTGGTTTAGTTCGATGAAGTCTGTTAACTTCTAAAGGAAACGAACACATCCCTCCGTCAAACAGTAGTTATAATTGGAGACAGTGATTTATTGAAGTGGGTCGGAGACAGAAACAATATACCTCAATTTATTTCCAACCCTGTTTTGTAAATGAGAGTGAGAATTCTGACATGTTTCCTTTGGATCAATCTTATCTGACCTGATGAATAATAGTACAATAATAATAATAATAATAATAATAGCTTTCCCACAATAGCATACACTAAGTCACTGTTATTTAAACACAGTCAATTGCTTCTGTTAAGTAAGCAATTACTAAGTGGCCTTCGCAGATCGTCATCACCTTTCTGTGACGCCTAGAATTAATGCATAAGCAATTTGTCAACTTTGACTGTATAATGATAGGACGTTATGATCCAGCTCAACCTCAGGTTAGAATGACAGCTTTTTGGCCATTATTTCTATCAGTCATGGTCACATTGTAATTAGAGAGAGATATTGGAATATGGCAGCATCACTATGACAAAGGCAGGCGGGACAAATAACATTGTATCATCTGTTGATCGGACAGGTTGTAAACAAACCAACTGTTAATTCAGATAATATACACCTTTATTTCAAGGTAAAACTCACAGAAATGTCACAGGAAAACTGCGTGTGCACACCAATGCCAGGTATGGTATAGTTTCAAACAACACGTTCACATACTGACGCTTTATCAGACCCCTTGGTGTCGCTTTCAAACACACTGGGTAGCCCAGCACACAGCTTTAAACACAGGTGCTTTAAACATGGTGCTAATGTTCTGAATTCAAACAAAAACGCTTGCTTAGGTTTAGGCACAAATAAGTACAAAAATTAAGTAAAACATTGTAGCCACCTTTGCACCTTTCTAGTAGTTACTGAGAAGAATGATGGAAGGAAAAACATCCAAATATGTTCCATTTTGTAATAAACCAGAATTATTCTCAAATATTCTTTAATGAAGTGGCATATCAGAAAAACACTTTGGACCGGTTACCATTCCTCGTATGAAATATTCTTCAAATGTTTCTTGCAAAACAATAGCAACATTTGTAATCCACCTGATTTGCATATTTCAGATTTCAATTTAGAGAAAATAAAAATTGAGCAAAGCGTAAATTCAGACAGGTCACTAAGTCAAGCTCTACTCACAAACCCAGCTATGTCAGCTGATGGATCAGCGCATTCCCTCCTATATGCATCTATTGGCAAATCTGATATAGGGCGCCCTATTTAAAGCTGCTTCAGCCTGCCTATCCTTGCTGTTTTCTCTGCAAGCCACTCTCAGTTGTCCAAGAACACATTTTGTTTAATCGGCTGTATCAATAACATTGTTTTCTAGGTCAATATTCATTTCCAAATAAATTTGGTCTGGGTTTTATTTTTGTAGTTATCATCATTCCTTTGGGTTATGAAAACATTTAACTTACAATTTCACTGATTGTTGATATCTGGGGACTCAGCTAGAAATGTCCCTTAGGATGAGCAACAAAAATTGGCGGTGCCATATTTAGATCACATTACCAGATCTACACAATAAAGTTAGTGAGTAAACATTTTAATTTTTAATGTATAACAATAGTCATGCAAACATGAAGCGGAATATAAAGGGTTTCTGAAAACAGTCTCTAAGAAGGAGAAAGCATTATCCTCCTACTGACACGCAGTTTGTTATTTCAATCTGGAGGGCTTTGCCTACCAGAAACCTGCGTGTTATTTCGGAGACGAAAGATGAGATGTCATGCTCAGGAAACATTGCTGATGCGTATAACAACCCCTTAATGCCTGCTTCAATTCACACCATCCATCTCATTTTACAGTGACTGATCATTTGTCTTATGTTTGTCAACCTTTTCCCTCAGCCAAGCATGAAGTAGGCTTTGACTGAGTCTCTTCTCGAAGCAAGTCCGATCTGCACGTACGCAATGAGGGTTCAGTGATGGACTTGCATGACCTTCACAACCTTTAGTACTTTTTATTTTAGACTCCTGCTGGTGCAGGTGAAATGTGCATGCATCATTTAGATTAGCATGACTGCATCATACTTTGATCATTTGAACATGTGTTTATGATAAAGTTTGACTGGTAGTGGATTTTTAAAATTCATATAATAACTATAGTTTGGAGCAAGAAAAAGCTGAATAATTGTCCGATACCTATCAAGAGCTTTTTTGAGGCAGAGATTTAAACATTTATTAATATATGAAAAAGCTGGTAGAAATGGAAATAGCCTTCGCTTGAAAGTTCCCCCACCGGGATGGTGATCTCAGGGTCATCTCGATAAATCTGTTATCACAGAGACGGACAGCAGTTTCTGGCTGTGTTTGCTCAGTAATCCCCTCTGATCAGACTTGGGAAACCAAAACAAACATAAGACCATTTAACTCTTGGGAATATCGTAGCTGAAATAGTATTTTAAGTATTGAAATAGCTAAAACTAGTCACAGATGCTAAACTTTGTAAATCTTACTGTGATCTGTGGTTTGAGTTGCAGAAGAGATATAATAATGATCTCAAGTGCTTTACATCAAATTAGGCAGCATGATTGTAGTTATTCTATTTTGCTTTGATCAATTTGAGAAGATGATCCTCCTTTGACTTCTAGGAAACAAAATTCACATGACATTACATTACATTACATTACAGTCATTTAGCAGACGCTTTTATCCAAAGCGACTTACATGGCAGCCAACTTGGGACTCTTTTACAACAATCTAAATGTACTCTGCTTCACTCAAGGCGTTAACGTCACTAGGTAATTTCCTCATTCCTGAAAAAAAGTCTTATCTCCCGAAACAACCGTCTCTGTTTACTAACATAGGGAAGTATTCTTGCCTAGTGTTCTGTGACCACAAATGATAAAAAAAATAAGAAATAGGGTAAAATGCTCCCCTCTTCTGTCTGTAAGATGTACTCCACCCTTTGCTGGAGAAAAAGAGGCACATTCCACAGGAAGTTTACCCGTCGCCTCTTCCCCTCATCCCTCACTCTTCCTGCCTGGACTGATCTTCACTGATTACTGATGGCTGGGTGGGCTGATAAGAGATGCTAATGAGGAGAGGAGACCCGTGTGAAGCTTTTTCAAACACAGCTAAGTTATTAAAGAAATTCTAAAAACACTGCATTTTATATAATCAGTGTTATTTATATATAGAAGGTTGTCAGTCAAAAGTCAGTGAACACAGCACATACTGGGTTGAAAGCCCAGATAGGTCACCAGCCCACCTCGAGGCTAACACTCTCATTCATACTGTGTTACACATCCTGACTCCATCTAAGGGTCTGAGATTAGATTTTCCGCTCCACAATATATACTGTTATAGCAGCTGCCACAAGTTCCATCAGATAGCGTGATTTTTCCAGGCAGGTCGGCTGTTTGTCACCACGGGCCGTCAACACCGTCCACTCCTGGTCAGCACACCTGGTGCCACCGTGACCAGACGACTAAACCAAAAGCTGCTGCTGCATTGTCTGTGGCTGACAGAATAGCTGCCAATCACCACAGACCTGTGAGGAGAATCACGTCCCAGTGCAAACACTCTAGGTGGATATAATACCCTCCTGTTTCAAATAGTTGTTCGCTGCTGCTTTAAATACAAATTCAGCACCTTTGGTTGTGGAGAGCCCAGCCGTTATCAGGGTTGGCTCAGCTGTAAGTGCTGTCCGCCTCACAACATGATGCCTGCTTGGCTTTCTCCCTACATGCGTGTCAGGTGGATTGATGAGTAAATTATCTGTGTTGATTTTAACACAGTGTTTCCTGCCTGCTGACCCCTTTATGTCAGGCAGGGCTGTAGCTAGGATTTAAGAAATACTAATGTCACGTTCACAGTAAAACGTAAGATTCCCATGTTAATCTCATTTAGATGGTTGTATAATTGTAGAATTTGGGAGGATTGCAATAGTGTGGACTGACAATATAACACCATACCCCTTGAATTTAAGTTTTAAAAAACAATTATGTTTAACAGTATTTATCTGATTTCCCTTCTCTGTTTATTTTTCATACTACGGCAACTCTTTCAGTTTCTGGCACAAAAAATAGCTCAAACTAATTTGTTTTCCACCCATCACATGCAAACTCCTCTGACAATAAAGTTGCTTGGAAACTCGTCATATTTGAACAACAAATACTTGATGCTTATAATGCTTATAAAATACCCCCCATGTGAACTTTTTCATTGGACCATGAAACTTGCTAAACCTTACAAAGTCACATAAATAAAATAATTCAAATAACATGGACATTACCTTGGTGTCCTCAATGAACCTGGTGAAAGGATACAGTATGCAGGTTTAGGATTATGCCACATAAGATTCTGGGAATAAGAATAACACCAATGAATGCGTCCTGGAGCTAGCAGTAAGTATTAACTGCAGTGTCTGCAACTGAAGGTGCACTGAATAACTTTCTATATCTATAGTGAAAAGATGTCTCTATCCTAAGGGTTTTTGAAAAACATTTTACACTTACTTAGCACTCAGAGGGAATGAAAAAGAAATTGGCTTTGTTTGCAGGTGATGAGGCATTACAGGAAGGTTACACACATCACAGCCAAACTTAAAGTGCACACAAGGATAATCTGCTCTCAATTTTCTGCACTGTACTACTCCCTGTGTTTACTTTCCTAGAATGAATTAGGTGCAACATGGGTGGAAAACCAAGTAAGAGAATAAGCTTGGAAAGTTCTGTGAAGTATCCACACTCACACAGGTAAGGGGCCCAAAGATGCTGGATTGAATCTACCGAAATGGACCCTGCCTTGAATATATGATATGAACTACAGATGCTGATATCGGCTATCGTTCTGACTGTCTCAGAAAGCAGGATCAGGTGAGAATTATTTTAATAAATAACAATTCAGCACATTTATATCAATGTATTAATTTGTTTCAATTCATTTTACAAAGTTTAAGTCAAGCCTAATGTTGCCTTACACATAACAAAAAGATCCCTGTCACTCCCACACAGTAAGCCAGAATCTTATTGATAAAACACTGGTATTGAACTGGTGCTCAGTATCGCCTTATACCCAAAGCCCAGGTATCGATATCGGAATAACCATGACCTGCACCAGGCTATGGTCTAAAAGGAAGTGATCATCTTATTCCTTTAAAATGTTCCCTTTGCACTCTCGATGTACTTTAATGCACAGCGTCAGTATTCTTTAGGAAGCCAAATTTCTTTCAAAATGTGCCTGCTCAGCTTCCAGAGTCCAGAATCTCTATATAATGTCAGAGTTTGGACCATACTTATGCAAATATTTACGCTCCTGACATATGTGTGCAATAAGTAAGGCTGAAAGTCAGGAGTGCTTGACCAGGTATGATGATTTACTTTTTCCCTCACAGGGGATGAGATCCAGATGTATAGTGAGTCTGCTACTGAAGTGAAAGAGGACACTCCAGCTGTGTATCACACACCCCAAAAGTCTAATATTCAGCTACTCTAAAACAGTAGTGAATGCCAAAATAAGCCAGCAGAGGAAGAACTCTGACAGTACCTCTCTCTAACAATCGGGTGTGATTAGTTTTTGAAAAATAAGCTATCAGGAACTGGGACTCAGCTGCTTTGATTGGGATTTAATATACACAGACATTTTTTCGTGACTTCTTTGTTCTGTTTTCAGCAAGCTAACCAGCTTCCAAAAATTGGAAGCTGGTTAGAATGTCTTTAATTATCGGCAGAAAGGACATATTTTCTTCTGTAATACACTTCTTCATGTATAAACAGCATTAAAAATGTTTCTATGTCTTGCCTGATCCAATGGTATTTACTAAAGTCACCATTCCAGACTTAATACATCTTAACAAATTAGCTGCAACACCCAGTTGTGACAGACAATAGATAATGGACAAAACACTGTGTGACCTTAACTAAAGAATAATGGAGATATAGTGAAAGGTCATTGTGAGCTGTAAAAGGCCATCTAGATGAGAACAACTACCTGGAAAGATAAAGGTCAGGCTGTGTCATTAATGGAAAGTAAGTTTCATTTTCTTTAATGTGCTCAGGAGTTTTATTAGTTTTGAGCTTGCAATATTGAGGGACCAACTCAATCTTCAGCGGTGAACTTGAAGTAGAAGCGTACAATGCATCCTTGTTTTCATTCTATCTATTTTTACATTACATTTTACATATGGGCGGCTGTGGCGTAGTGGAGAGCAAGGTAGCTCTCCAATCAGAGGGTCGGTGGTTCGATACCCGGCTTCGGCAGTCGATGTGTCCTTGGGCAAGACACTTAACCCCAAGTTGCTCCCGAAGGCTTGCCATCGGTGTGAACTGGATGTTGCATGAATGTTAGTTAGAGTCTGATGGTGGCACCTTGCATGGTGGCCTGTCATCAGTGTGTGAATGGGTGAATGATATGTAATATACTACTGACTGTAAGTCGCTTTGGATAAAAGCGTCTGCTAAATGACTGTAATGTAATGTAATACATTACTTTAGAAGAAACCTGAGGCAAAGAAGTGAAACCATTGATACCACTTTCATATCCCTTTGATCTCCTGAGATTTACAAAAATGGTATTATCTGTTGAATCAATTTAAAGTATAATTTTACGCATGAAGAAATTAATCAACAAAACATACCAAGAAACCTCCGCCAGTGGGTCAAAACGTTTGTCTTTAGGTCTAACATGACTATGCCATGACGATAAAGGCATTTTAATTGTTTAAAAAGATTGTGCCTCTGAGTTTTCTTGGTATTTTTATGTATCCTTGTGTAAAGAACACCTCAAAACAAATGAATTACTTAATTTGAGTCCAGGAAGCACTTCTACCCAAAAAAGAATTAGAATTAGTGATATTTTTGGAACATTTTGAGGATACGGATGGACAAAAGACAAGTGGTCATGACACTAGTGGTTTCCTGTTCTGTGTATGGGTGTTTTGATACTTTTCTTTGAATTCAAGCAGCCCATTGGTCTCAATTGATGAGGAACTGCAACAAAAATTCTTAACACAGTCCACTAGCTTTTCCTGAGATTTGTGCCACTTCCTTTCAAGTCTACAGAGAGTTTTATTAATATATATTACTTTAATATTTCTAAAAATCTTGGATATTTTAGGTCTCACTCAGATAGTTTAATATCACAGTTAGTGTGACCTTTATAAAAGTGATGGATCCAACTTCTCTAATGACGTAACTGCAGCTCTATTCAGTTCTCACAGGCCCAATTAGACTGTTACTTGCTGGTATGCATACATTATGCTTGCTTTTTATCCTGCCTCTTTAATACAAACACCAAATTGTAATGATGTTTTGGTTCTCAGGGGACCAAACAAAATGAAAACAAAGTATGTTTACCTTTAGCTTTTGGGTCAGCAGAGATCTAGCCTATTGTAGATGAACACAGAGGAAAGAATGAATCAGAGCTTTAACATTTATCACCAGAGCATTAACAACTCTGCAGCTCAAATAGCTTAATGGCTCAATTATTTTAGAAAAATGGTCAACACATGTTTAAAAGTGTGGCTACATTGACTCCAAGACATTAGCTGTGCTAGAATGAATGTGTTGTACTCTGAAAACAAATGATCTTACATAAATACATTGTCCATGATGGATATGAGATCATAATATTAGTCAACAGTCATGTTTCTTAAGCAGCTACATTATACATTAAGTATGTAAATCACCTACAGTAGAAATGTTAAACACATGCATTTGGTGTTTGATTAACCATCTGAGCTGCAAACACTTTAGGTGACACTGGTGGTCAGGAATTCGGGAATGAAAAAGATGGGGAATTTAACCTGTCGAACAATTAATAAAAAGATTCCCAAAGGAGCAAGGAAGGAGCAAGGAAGGTCTTTAGTTGAAGTTTGAACAAATCATAATAAGACTCCCACAAAACACATACAAACTCTCCTATTGAGATAAGGAATGAATAATGGTAGTATTATTGTTGAATTAAGCTTTGGAAAGTTGGTGGAAAGGTGGAAAGTATAAAAGAAAAATGGCTTTGAATAATAACATGTATTTAGTGATGAAACAGTGACCCCTGCAGGAGAATTGTTCACACTGTCAAAGTAATCCAAAGTACTCGACCTTTGAGTTGGAACCAGGGTTGCAGGACATTTGAAAAAAGTGATATTCTGATTTTATTTGCTAAATTTGTAATCCTTTAGTAGGTTGGAATATTCTTGATATCTCTGCTCCTCCGGGATGGGTTAAATGCAGAGAAATAATTTCCCCATTGTGGGACTAATAAAGGATTGATTATTATTATTATTATTATTACTATAAATATTCAAGGGCGGCCCCTGTTGTTGACACAGCCTGTGCTGAGTTCTTGTGTCATAGTGGTTTTCTTATACTCATTGTGTTTATTGTGTAATAATGAAAAACAAAGTCAAACGGGATTTCTTTGACTAAAAACACATGTCAAGGCTCATTCCAGTGGGGTAGCAAATACAGTTCAACATTCCAAACAGACAGACTCTGCTGCAAGATTGCAAAAAAAGATATCATGAGGTTTGACTTGATATAGGCAATAAGGAAAGGATTTATTTAACTGTTTTCCTAATTATAGGACAGAAAAAGAAAAGGAAAGAAAATAAATATGTAAAGAAATAGCAAGACAGAATGAACACAATGCAGTGCATCTTTAAATAACAGATTTTCTTGGTTTCAGATAAGATATATTTTATTGATATTGTCGGCAAATCTCAGGACAGACAACAAAAGACACATCATGGACTATCTATTCATTTAGTTTTGCAGACCGTCACAAACGGTTGTTTTCAACTCTTTACCCATATTTTCTATAAAAGGCAGGTAAACATGATAAGCATCTGCTCTCTGTAATCATCCATTTCCACCACAGACAATCAGCAGGAAACAGTTCTTCTCATTGTCATAAATGTAATTCCTTATACATGTAGCATTCTGAAAAGTTTACATGGCACAGCTGCAAGACTTTAGGTATTTATCATCTTTTTACATTAAAAAAAACCCTCTTATACTCCAAATATGACATTGTCTTTCAAAACCTACGACAACAGTATAATTAAGATTAAAGATCAATCCAAACATTCTGAAGACAAATTTCCAGGTGGAGCTGACAATATGTATTGTGCCAGTAGAGTACATTGTCCTCTGACACTACAGTGTTCAGCTGCATCATTCATCCATACATCTCCCTCTCCCTCTTAGATTTATCCCTATCAGTGAGACACAGTTTTCCTAACGCTAGCCGTGGAGGGTCTCTTCTTCTGTCTTCATCTTGTACCACAGGAGTAGTGTAATTTGTTGTACTTTGTTTGATTTTTTGACATATGACGAGGATGTAGACTGCACGGTATTATTTTCAATGCCTAGATGTGAGAAAATGTAAATGGAGGAACTACAAATCCAAGCCGTTTGTGTTAATTTTGAGTGCCTGCATTTATGGTCAAATTGAGAAGATTAAATTGATTTTTTTTTTTAAACACTCAATACAAATTTGCACCTACAGTATCAGTCAAAAGTTTGGACACACCTTCTCATTCAATGGTTTTTCTTTATTTTTATTTTTTTCTACATTGTAGATTAATATTGAAGACATCCAAACTATGAAGGAACACATGGAATTATGTGGTAAACAAACAAATGCTCAACAAACCAGAATATGTTTTATATTTTAGATTCTTCAAAGTAGTTGAATGAGAAGGTGTGTCCAAACTTTTGACTGGTACTGTAGGTGACATCATGAAACAAACTTAAGTTAATAACAGCTCAAATATGCTTATAGGGTGTTCCTTTGTATACTTTTGAAGAGTGAGTGCCCTTTTTTTAATTTTTTTTTATATTGGGGACCAGAGCCAAGAGCCTCGGCATCGGTGTAGACTAACAGGAAGTGGATGATCATATCTGACCAATCACGTCACGAGAAGTGGAGCAGGACGGAGTCCGCAGAGAGGACTCTCCCTGTTAGCATCCTCTCTGTTTGTAGCTGCGTTAGCTCTGTCATCAAGGCGGCCGACCAGCCTCCACACAGGAGCAGCGGTGGTCTGTCACGTTTACCACGATACACACGTGTAGAGCCGCAGGTGAACGAAGTAACATTTCGGGTGACTGATATCGGCGGAGATGTGTAACAAGCTGCATTGGACACTAAGGACCTACCTGGCTGCTAGCCTATCAGCTGACAGCTGTCACCGCACCTAGCTGCTTTAGCTAGCTAGCTAGGTGAGCTCACCGCTAACAAGTGTTTTGGCTGAATTAGCCGGTCAGCGCTGCTTCAGGTTCAGAGAGGAAAACGGCGACTATATACTGTGGTTTTTTTTCAACAATATTTGACTCTGCCTGCTGGTCAAAGCATGACTCAACGCTAGCGTCGGACCGCAGTGTGCGGAGCATTTGATGTCCGGCTAGCTAGCTAGTTAGCATTTAGCTTTGACGCTAGCTGAGCGCTTTCATTCATTATTGAAAACCTGCTGAAGCCTCAGGCCGGCTGCATCCAGTCAAGTGTTGTCACTGGACGAACACATCCTGGACTTCAGACGACATCGGGGAGTGGAAATGAAGAAGTTTTTTGATTCCCGTCGGGAGCTGGTGGGCTCGGGGCCTGGCTCCGGAGCCGGCGGAGGAGGCGCTGGTTCCGGCGGCGGCGGCAGCTTCATCGGTCGGGTCTTCAGCATCGGACGGTATCAGGTGACCGTGGAGGAGATTGTCGCAGAAGGTGAGTTATGTGGATTTGTTTTGTTTGTTTGTGTATTATGCATGTTTAAGATCCACAATCTGACCTGTGCATTGTTGTGAGGATGGACAGTCTAGTCACATTGAATAAATAAGTAGCCCTGTGTTTTATTTGGCCTAGCTGGATTGCAATGGGACATGGGATATGTAGTGGACATGTTTATGTACAAGCTTAAACAGGTACTGTATCACTTGCAGCTCTTTTGATGTCCATTTAGTGCCAGGTAGCTTTGCTCCTTCTCCTTATGTGGCCTGAGCTTATTTCTTGTGTAATGGCCACTAGAGTGAAATATATAAGATTTAAAAAAAAGCAGAAAATTAAAATGTGTGAGAGGGTGTGTGTGTGTACAATGGTCAGGTATTAGATTGTCTTCTCTTTACATGACTTCACTCTTCACCTGGAGGCTGGGAGGAACATTTCATAACTGGATTTTCTACTGTGTTGTAAAGGGCCGATGCCATGCTGAGTCATCTGTCTCGATATTTACAGAGGGAGTGACAAATCACAAATGTAAATTTCAAAAGTTTTGGTGAACAATTTCTTGATGTTTTAGAAGGAGGGAAAGGTTATCAGGATGTGCAACCACATAAAACATGACCTGCTGACAGGGTGGGACTTTTATAACATGTTTGTTATAAAAGTCTAAGTTAACTGCACTTATCTAAGTTAACACAATCTTGCAGGCTATTCAGCCGTAGGTGAATCCATATCATTGAGTTAAAGGGTGAGACATGTTTTTTTGGAAACTGGTGTTAACCTGAAAACGGTTAAACAGGCTTCTTGATAGGGCTAACAGGTTCACCATGGTCATTTGTCTTTGCAATGTAAGTCTGCCGCCATGCTCTGTTAGCTAAGAGTGCCTGTTACTAAATAATAGATGAAAGAAGACTGATTAATTCATCAGTACTATAGATGGGGCCCCATCTGTTTGGCCACATCGTGGCTTTATGAAGGGGTTAGACAACTAACCGCAGTCCTACCGTGCACTGAGGTGTAAGTGGAAACCTTTGTTGGAATTTGTTTATTCCATGGGTATCATTGAGTTTTTTTATCAGTTCTGTAAAAAGCTATGGCCTTATTGCAGAAATTTAATTGAGAGAGGCACCATTCAGACTTATAATTGTTAGGACTCATAAACCGTATATTGCATAGTAAGTGAAAGTTTTTATTTTGTATGCAGAATTATGTCTCTTTCACAAAATGCTAGTTCGAATGCTTTTCTGCATATCATATTTTTTCTTTCTCTGGCAGTGGACCTACTGGTTGCAATGTGACTCCCCCCAGTGTCACTAGGCCTATTTATTCAGATGGTTTTGGTTGTAGTCTGGGCTATAAATTGGCTGCTCCATTGAAATTGTGTTTTTTTCTCTCTGTGTCTACTCCCTTTGTTGTCATTGTGGAACTTTGTTGCCTTTAGCTGAAATAAGGTAACTTTTGAAAATATTCAGACAAAAGCAGCCAGAAAAGCATTTTCAAATGCAGTTTGTATTTAAGACATTTGGGCTTCGGGCAGAAGTCTGATATGTTCTCAACTAGTCATCTGAGGATTTTCAGAGACGCAGCTTTCAGTCTTTACAATAAACAAAATGTTTTTTGATGGCTGCTAGTATTTCTTGATGGCATCGCAGTTTCACTTAACCTTGCAGTGAGCATGTTTGTAAATCATAGTAGTCTTGAGGGCATTTGTAGTAGTTTTAAACCTAGATGGTATGTAAAATCCTTTAAATACTGATCACAAATTGCGACTGAACATTTTTCATTGCAGTGTAAAGGTATATTTGCGGGTGGAATGATCCTGACACCCAGTTACTTCAAGAGACCATGGCGAGCCTATTTGTAGCTGTACTTACAATTATTCGCTCACACTGCCTACTTAGATTGTAGACCACTGCTAAACATGTTGCTTAAGAAGGCTGCTAATCCTTCTAATTTCTTACCGTCAGTCATCTAAGATTAGACTGAGCAAGAGAGCGGGGGTTCAACTATCTGAACTCTGAGACACATGCGCACACTCGCACGCTTAAAGCCTGTTTTTCATGTGCGCTTCCTTGTTTTTATTCTGATTCAGGATAGACTCTCAATTAGATGGATGTTGTCCTCACCATAACCCATTTCTTAAGCACACTGCTACTCTGTGTCTTAATAACACTGATTACTCAGCCTAGTGCTCTGACACTATCAATTCTGTTGGTGCAGCACTCTGTTGCACAGTTTTGCATTTCTATGTGGAATGTTCAGTATTGAATTTATGGATGATGACTTCAGTGAAAGTCTGATGTGTTATCATCCATGGTGACCCAGCTCCGCCCGGTTCCCTACAGGACAGAACACTGAAACACACATGATATCATAGTAGGTAGGGTTATTGTGTTTATTGTACTGTTTGTACTTCATTCATTTCTTTAATCATCCGGCTCACAGTAACTTTGCCTAAGGCAGTCCCACTCAAACTTTGCCCAGACCAGTCTCATGGAGTTGCCCTTAGCTTAGTGATGCCAGCTGGATGAGTCAGCCCAGTGCATGGCATTCACACAAGCTATGAACAGAGGAGTCAACACAAAATTAAGAGATAGACTAAATGCAAGCTGAGGCCAGTTCATATCTAGAAGTCAGTGAAACGATAGACTATCCCACAATCCACATTTCAGTGCAACCACACAGATGAATAAAACAATATTTATTTCAAATCTGTTGAAATAAATATTGTTTTAGTCATCTGTGTGGTTGCCGGTAATAGATACAGCAATCTCATTTTTTTAACCATATGTCAGCATCACTGCAACCCACGGTGGGATGACAAATTCTCTCACTTCCTGTTTTCTCAGAAAAGATACTTGCTGTCATATTCGCTGTAACTGACATCCAATACTTGTACAGGAGTATTTCTTGGTTACACTGGTGGAGAACTACAGAATATATGCAGCTGACAGTGTCTGTAGTGAAAAGGGAAATTAACCAGTTTATAATATCACTCGATATCTTTATGTTAAAAAAACGCAATGCAAGGCGCTGCTGCTCCTACATTCAAACCCCCACAAAAAAGCAATAGAACAGGATATATTTAATAAAAGACTAATGCAATACTAATTTGGGATTCCTGTTTATTTAGCTTGTATTGTACTTAAGAAATGTGTGTGTTCATTCAATTTCTCCCTCTTTGTCTCCAATCATTTGCAGGAGGTTTTGCCATAGTTTTTTTGGTGCGGACTCATCAAGGCATACGTTGTGCACTAAAAAGGATGTATGTCAACAATGAACATGATTTACAAGTCTGCAATCTTGAGATACAGATAATGGTAAGTTAAACAGTCCATTAACTGACTGCTGAGTGTAACAAGCACATTACACACTGCATTTTCTTTTTGACACTTCTAGGAGATGGTCATGTAACAGCGTATTGTGTTATTGGTTGTTAATGTTAACCTGTGGTGAAATTAACAACATCAGAAAATGAAGTAACATAGAAAGAAAAACAGAGTTGACATTCAAATACTTGTTTTGATTTTCAGACCATCTTGGTCTGAATGTGACTGACCCTTAATACTACAAGCTCTATATCCTTCAAGGACAAATACTTTTAAGTTATCTGAAAATACTCTTTGACCCAGGAATAGTGATAGTAACAGAGGGGAGCTCAAGGGTTGGATTGTAATTAATGCAATCTAAGCTCCCTTGCCTCTACATTTCCTAAATTGAGTCCTTACTGTTGGTGAAACTAACCAGTTCCTGCTGCCAAACCCTGGGTGGCATGACTATTACTGGATGGTTATCATCATGACCGTCAGATTTATGGCAGATAATCTACAACTGTCCACTGTTAAAAATAGACTGAATAGTTATGGCAATTTTTTGTCATTTTCTAACCCAAATGTTTTAGGACTATTAAATGTATCTCCATTGTTTGTCATTGTTGCTTTCTCTGTGTTTGTTTACACAGAGGGATCTAGTGGGCAACAAAAACATAGTTGGCTTCCTGGACTCCAGCATAACGGCGGTTGGAGCTGGCGATGTGTGGGAAGTCCTAATCTTAATGGACTTCTGTCGAGGTAAATAGGCCCTCCTCCCATGTCTGTCTTTGTTGAATTCAAAGCTCCATTACCCTTGACTTTTCAAAGCATCCTCGCCTGTTCAAAGGCCAATATTCAACTGACAGTTGTCGTGGTCAATAGAACTTCTGTTCCAGTCAATACAAAGCTGAGTGGTAATGTTATTTATAGAAAGTTCAAATTTTAACATCACATAGTAGTTGCCATCTTATGCTTGTAGTTTGCTTGTACAATGAGATGGATAAGAATCAAATTTTTATACAACCACTAATGGTAATGCAGTGTGTGCACAATCTTTTTCTCTTATTTTGAAATGATCAAGTTTGTTGCACTGTTGAAATCAAAGTAGATGTTGCAGTTATACATTGTTGTCCCCTGGCTGTTTCACAGCTTTCCTGAAACAAAACGGTGTAAAATGATTTGCAGGCAGACCTTTTTTAGATAAATATAAGCTTTTGTGTTCATGTAGATATAGATGTGTTGCTAGCCCTTGTTATATCCATCAATTTAAAAATAAAGTTATAGTATTTCTCACCTATTTAAATGGACAAAAGATTCTAAAGAAGGAGTTAGCTTTGTTGTTTTATACAAGTTACATAGCATACCGTTAAATTGCTATCTGCTGAAATTGATAGACTTTTAGTTGATTTATTATTTATTATTTGTTTAATGCAGGTGGGCAGGTGGTTAACCTAATGAACCAGCGGTTGCAGACAGGCTTCACTGAAGCTGAGGTGTTACAGATCTTTTGTGACACGTGCGAGGCAGTCGCTCGTCTCCACCAGTGCAAGACTCCAATCGTCCATCGAGATCTCAAGGCAAGTCTAATTATTTCCCAATATACTGCTATCTGCATTAGGCTAGCTAATTGATGGCCACTCTAATTATTTTGATGTGATTTATTGTGACATGTTGTTTATCTCATGTACTGTGAGTGCTGACAGGTCTTGTATCGTTCTCTCATGTAGGTGGAAAATATTCTTCTTCACGACCGAGGACACTACGTGCTCTGTGATTTTGGAAGTGCCACTAACTGCTTCCAAAACCCTCAGACAGAAGGGGTTGCAGTTGTGGAAGAGGAAATCAAAAAGTGAGTTTTCTGGGCCCTTTACACTTTCGATCCTTTCTCTTTTTAAAATGCATGAGCTGATTGTTTGCTCTTAAATCCAGGTACACTACTCTGTCATACCGCGCTCCAGAGATGGTCAACGTCTATGGTGGAATGGTTATCACAACAAAAGCAGACATTTGGGTGAGAAGGGGCTGTGTTCATTACCTTTATGCCACATTATGATGACTGTATGATCACATGAATTCACCATAATTGTGACATTTGCATCAGTAAGAGCTAATATGCTAGACAATGACGCACATTTAAATGAAAAGTGTTGATTCTCTTTCTTAACAGGCCATGGGTTGTCTACTCTATAAACTGTGCTACTTCACGCTTCCTTTTGGGGAGAGCCAAGTGGCTATCTGTGATGGAAGTTTCACAATCCCAGACAACTCCCGCTACTCCCAGGACATGCACTGTCTCATCAGTGAGTAACCTTGTTTCTCAGAATATACACACTGCCCTATTTACAGCATGTGCTTTACATCAATATGTGCAATTACTGTGAGTTTGAATGTGTATTTTCATATGTTTGACTCAAAATAAACATCCTTTGTTCGTTGATTTCTCAGGGTACATGCTTGAACCTGACCCAGATAAGAGACCAGACATCTACCAAATATCCCACTTTGCCTTTAAACTGGCGCGACGAGAGTGTCCAGTCCCAAATGTACATGTAAGTCACCATGGCAAGAGGAATGGGAAGAATTTGAGATGAGAATATGCTGTAGGGTTAGTGTTGAATATTAACTACTAGGTCAGCTCTTCTTTTCCAAATTATTGTTGCTTTTTATGTCTCTCACGTACAGTAGTTTCAGTTGTTTTCTAAGGAAAGTAATCTGGGAGATAATGATATTGGAGGGAAGATAACTATATAGCTTTTGCCAGTTGGCTGCTCTCCATTCATCATACCCTTTTCTAATATATTTACAAAGCACCTCAGCAATTTGTCTTCTGATTCAGCCAAATTTCTTACCTCGCTCTTTGAGTATTATTAAAGTGAGCAATAATGTTGCATTCATGGAAGCTGTGACAGTCAAAATGTTTAATTAGTACCTCACTGATGTTAGACATTTAAGGTCTTTGGTTTGATTATCCTTGATCAAATAATAAATGCAAATCCTCTTACTGTTGTAGAATTCGACTATTCCTGCAAAACTTCCGGAGCCTATCAGAGCCAGTGAAGCAGTGGCCAAAAAGAGTCAAACCAAAGCCAGGTGAGAAAAAAAATCTAAACATTTGAGTCTTCATTGTTATAAGTAATTCATACATTACTCGTCATTTCTTTCCTTTCCTTCCATCAGGCTCACAGACCCCGTTCCTACCATGGAAACCTCAATTGCACCTCGCCAACGACCCAAGGCTGGCCAGGCTCAGCCCCAGCCGATATCAGGCATTCTTCCCATCCAGCCAGCTCTCACCCCACGCAAGAGACCCAATGCTGCTACTGGAGCACCACAGGCAATAGGTACGAGTAGCTCTGTGATTCCTCTGTGTGTCAAGGTTAAGACCATTCTATCTAGGTAATACGAGCCTGCCTTTATGGAGACAGTTATCCTATACTAAAAGTGACGGCTTGGATTGAACTCGGCGTAGTTAACTGCTCGAGAATTGGACTCTGATGCCTATCAAGGGCTTGTATTCCCAGTGGTTCAAGTAGTCCATTCTTAAAAGGCTTTTAATTGTCTATCTGTGGCCCACTTGCAGAGTAGATTGTGGTGTGATGTCACATTTATTACAGTAGCACACTGTCCTGTTTTTTAATGCAGTTGTAACTCACTCACAGAGTTTTTCTAAAAGGAGGTAGTGTTTGTGGTTTTAAATATGTTATGTTTATTAAAATGCACCAAAAAACACTTGCACCAAGGCACAGATACACAAACACCCAAATCACCTTTACTTTTTACAACATGTCAACGGTTTGTGTAATTTACCATTTAATCAATCAATTTATTAAAAGAAGCATATTTAAGAGCAACCTATGTTGACGAAAATGCTGCACAGACCAGAGCAGGTTGCTTAAATCACACATAAAAGAAACACTGACACAAAAATCCACGACACAGCTTATAGGCACAAATAATGGGGGAGGCGGATGCTGTACCACGGTCTAGGGGTTGCAACAGCAAATGTCAGCTGACCTGAAGGACTAACGAGGGGTTAGGAGGTCTGCGATAATGGAGGGGGCCAGCCCATTTAGGGCTTTAATGGGATCAAAACAAGAATCTTTGCAATTTGTATTTTCACAGATTCAACTGGTCACCAGAAATGAGGCTGCGTTTAAAAAAAAACCAAAAAAAAAAACTTGATCCTGTTGTGAGAAATGATAAGTCTATGTTATTCGTGTTTCTCCTTTCCAGGTGTTGGTATTAATGTCCCAGCTCAAGCGGCAGCTGCTGTCCAAGCTGCTCAACAGGCTCCTTCTGCACAGGCTGCACCGCAACTAGCTCAGACAGCCAACATGCAGCCACAGGCTACACCACAGCATCAGCAGCTCCTCATGAAGCAGCAGCAAGTCTCACCCTTCTTAAGCCCACAGAGCAACCAGCAGGTAGGCATCCTGGAAGAACAAGAATGGAAATACTTCTTTGTCACATTGATTGTGTTTAAATCTCACACAGGGATACTGAGGGGAAAATGTGTGACAATGAGAAAGAAATTCTTTTTTCAAACCAAAATAACAGTATAAGAGGTTTTTGAGATTACATGTTTGTACAATGTTTACAGGTAGAGTACATGAGTTCTTCCTGTTCCTTGGTAAAAGTTGTCCTAGTTGAAAAGGCCTGTATGTTGACATGTGTATGGGACCATATGCAAAACAGAGGGTAATTGGCTTGGCTGTGATTGACCACAATAGAGACACAGTTTGGGAATCAGTTCTTTCCGCTATTCACACTATCATCACTATCAATGCAATAACAAACAATGCGATACCAGGCACAAATTGCGGTATTGAGCTAGTAATGACTCATAATCATAAACATACAAACACAGTGCTGAGGGCCTGCATATTTGCATTACCATGGTATCTGTTCATGTCATGGTTCAGACTGTAAAATGTAGCTACTATAATTTATTTTTAATGTTTTCATTTAAGTAGCCATGAATTGACAATGACACCTTGCAGCTTTTTGCCCGAGCCGGCCAGCTACTTGTTTAAAATGTCTTCTATTAAGAGTCGTCAGCACCGTTAAAATATTACATGCATACTATACATTTCATCCCTGGTCTAGTTTGCAGACAGAATCTTTGCTTTTAGGGATACAAATATTATTTAATAAACAAAAGTTAGAAACCTTTATGTTGTGAAGAAATCACATCTCGCCTTCATTTATATCTCTCTATGTCTCCCTCCCTCTCTCTTATGTTGCATCTTGATTTATGTTGCATCTTCATTGTGTACTGTCAGAAAAGTAGATAACGAATCCTAAAAAGCATGTTTTTAAAAGGCTGCACTTGTCAAAGAGCTGAAAGTCATGACAACATGGGCCTCCCTCATTCTCGGTTGTGTGGTATTCCTATGTAGCATCAACTGGTACAGAACCTCTTCCAGCAGCAGCAGAAACAACTACAACAAGCGTCTCAAACGTGCACTGTGCTGCAGTCCAAACATAAACCTCTTCCTCCAGTTATTGCCATGCAACTGCAACACCAGCAGCATGTAGCCCCCGTCTATGAAACGGCAGCTTCTCATCTGACCCCCATCCCAGAGTCAGCAGTCGGCCCTGCAGCTGACCCAGAGGTTGTGGTAACATCCTACTCCGGTTGCCGTCTGCTGCTCTTTTGGGTCTGGGACTTGATCACCAGCTCGTTTCTAACCAATCACATTCAAAATTGTACTTTTTCTCTTCCGGGGAAGATGGATCACAGAATATATTAAATGTGACGGTGTGAAAGCCATGTAGATAGAAATGCTTCCTTTAATGCCATCTTTAAAAAAATGTCATTGCTGCAACTAATTACATTATATGTCACGTGATAACCGAATCATTTAGTGTTTCTTTCCAAAATGATTCTTCTGCTTCATCATAATTGTTTTTTCATTCTTTTTTTATTTCCTACAACTAACTCTATTCATCAGGTCTATCTGTTTCTGTACAATTTCTGTACTTGGATTACTTTCCCTTTTTCCTTTTTTTTGTGGTTTTCCAGGAATTCATAATTATTCTTCTTTTTCAGATTTTCATTTCTTGTCTAGATCTTGTTTGGTTTTTGTATGTTTTTCTTCCTGCCTCAAACTGAATTTTCTCTGTTGGCATCAAGGACATTTTCATCTAATATTTCCTCCTCTCTATCTTTTCTTCTCCTCGTAGACGACTGGTCGAGTGCTTCACAAAGTCGGCTCATTGACACCCCCCTCGTCGCCAAAGATGGCCCCTAAAAGCGGTCACAGACGGATACTGAGCGATGTCACTCACAGTGCTGTGTTTGGGGTGCCAGTCAGCAAGTCCACCCAGCTTCTCCAGGCAGCCGCAGCTGAGGCGAGCCTCAACAAGTCCAAGTGAGCAGAATTAACTCTCTTCAGTGATCTGAGGATGAACTGTCCTTTCATGGCACTGAGTGAGCTGGGAAGGGCAATAGACAGTCCATTCATATGACAGAACCCCGAAGGAGGATAAACGTCCCTTTTACATCCCAGAGAATCCAGCTTGAGAAGAATCACTCAATTCAGTCTTTAAATAACTCTACTCACTCGCCCTTATTTGCATACATCAGTAGGCCAGTGTCCACAGAACTAACACACATGATCAAATTTCACCTTGCACTTTTAACCGTGTTTATGTCTACACCTCTGTGCATTGCAGATCAGCCAGCACTACTCCTTCTGGCTCCCCCTGCTCGTCCCAGCAGAGTGTGTATCATCCGGGTGATGGTGACGCCCAATCAGCTCTTGCTGCCACCAACACTCAGCCAAGCTGGAACCCCTTTGGGGATGATAACTTCTCCAAACTAACAGCAGAGGAGCTCCTTAACAAAGACTTTGCAAAGTTAGCTGAGGGTAAGTGCAACTTCATCACTGCATATTTAACACCTGCAGCATTTGTAGATAGTTGCGTGATCTAAAAATAATTGCAACTTTGCTGTTTGTTTGTGCACAGCCGCTGCACAAGGAGAGAAGCTCACGGGTTCCAGTGAAAATCTCATTCCAGGGCTCATTGCTTTTCCAGGTAAGCCTAATTCTTTTCCCATGGCTTTGCATACTTCTTCGCCCAGGAGGCTTTTCATTGAGTGATATGTCGGTCATCAAGTGGACGTTTCTCTCAATATCCACATACAACAGTTTCATATTGGGAAATGGTTAAATTAATTTTACTGGATTATGACCTCTTTATATGTTGCTGTCTTGGCAAATGTCTAGAGTTGGCATAAAAGTAAGCTTAAGTCTTGTCTATTCCCTAGTCCAATCCAGTATCTTCTTCTGTTGTCCATGCTCTCACATTCCCTCATTTGTTCTTCTCCATCTTTATTCACTGTAATGTTAAGCTGAAAGATCTGCAAACATCATCAGTGCAGGTTCAGCGTTGTTGACTGTCCCGGACCCTCTTAATACCCTCTCCCTCTCTGACACCACAGGTAATTTTCATGTCGCAACATGACACAGAACGCGCTGTGCCTTTTCATTCTCCTAGGCCTTGGACCCTTGAACAAATATATTCTCAGAGTTTATGAGTAACCATTTTATTTACGGAAGTAGTTTCCTGGATATCACACATCCCCCGAGGTTAGTTTATGAGTGCTGGTTGTGTGGTTTGGATTTGTACACGGTCCTATCATGTTGATTTAGCAGGCAGCCTCACAGTGGCTCCTTGTCAGCTTCCATGAATAGAGCCCAGAGCTACAGCTAGATCGCATCTCATTTGCAGATCTGTGCTTTCGCTGTTGCCTGGCAACGCGAAGGACGAATTCTCCTTTGTTAATTGGATTGCCTTACTGCTGGGAGAGCCTGCTTACCAGTGCCGTTAAGAACTGGAGAAAGTTAAGCTCGCTGTCTCGTTAAAGTGATGACCCAGCCCTTTTATGTTTCTCTCAGTTTAGCCTTTAACCATTTTGGGAGTGGTGCTTACTTCTTAGCTGTGTGTATCTGTAGCTTTGTGTAGTTGCTGTTTAGGGCCAGAACTGAGTGGATAAAAATGTTGCCGCTATTACATAATCAGGGTGTGGTTAATCTTCTACCCAGCCTAAGCTGGATGAATACAAGCAAACACAGTCTGACTTTTGCTGATGGAACAGAGAGTTGTATCTGAGCAGCATTGAAGATAAATACTGCCTCTTTGGAATTAAATTAAAAAAAAATACAAGGTACTGCACAGCATTTTCAACATTACATATGTTCTCCATTGACTTTACTGACTTCAACTGGAATATGTTAGGATTTGTAAAAGGCTTTTCATCAGTGTTGGCCTCTTTCCAATAGTGAAGGGGGCAAAAGGTCACATCTGCTGTGCCATTTTCTGAGCCAACACATTCCTTGACCCCCCCACCCCACCCCATTTTGCCACATAGCAGTTTCCTGTAAGTACGAGATGCAGTGAAAAGTCAGTAATTTGTAATTTCATGCATGGACTGATTTTCAGATTAATTTGACGAGTTGGGGTGGTTGGCATGGGGACAGTGCATTCTGGCCTTTTTTGGCACCATAATTTTAACTGGTTAAAGTAAAGTTTTGTCCTTTGCATGGGATTTCACTCAACTTGCTGGTCTTTGAGTTAATTGCTGTGTTGGACAGAACTAAATAAACTAACAAATCACACGATCATTTTTGTCATTGGGCTTTGGTTTCATGCAAGCAACCTGATTTGCCATTCCTGTAAATGTATAATTACCTTAAAATGTTCACATGATAGTCTTCATGGAGTCATCATCCCTATCCCTACATATTTTTCTTGCCTCCTGACCGTATTTTGTCCCTCACAAAAAGTAAACAAGTATCTGTAAACTGTAATAACCTCCATTTGATTTTTGTCAACATAATATTTTGCAAACATTGTTTCATTTCATAAAGTTTCATATCCTTGAAGTTTATTTGCTCCTTTTTTGTCATTATGCAAAGCACTCCCTCATTGCCATTTTCTCTCCCCTGCCAGCTGTCCATTACCTCTCCTTGTCTTTTCTCTGGCTTGCTCACAGAGAAGCTGATTGAGGGACTGAAGTCCCCTGAACCTTCTCTGCTGCTCCCCGACCTCTTAACCCTGGCCAACCCCTTTGGTAGTGCTGCAGAGAGCTCCACTAATGGTACTAGCTCTGTTTTTGTCCCCTGCCTTGCTCTAAAGTCATCAGTTTCTGCATGCATCTTCCTTCCCTTCCTTCTCTTATTTTACTCATGTGATCATGAAGTTAGAAATACCCACCAGGGCAAGGAGTAAAAAAAGGCCTTTGTCAATTTTTGCCAGACTATGGCTATCTCATTTTCTTTCACACTACTAGTATTGTCTTTAAACTACTGTCTTTTCCACTTGCTGTGTCCATGTAGTGAAGGCAGAGATGTGTGTGGATTCACTGATCCCTGGTTTGGAAGCCCCCAGGCCCAGCGACTTTCAGGCCAGCCAGAGCTCATCCCCCCCAGCATGCCAGGTTAGCGTACTGGACCACAGAATAGCAAATCTTTCCATAATTATTTGCAGCATTTACACCAAGGAATAATTGCTTCCAGTCGTGGTCATTTATTTTCAGGCGTAGCCAGCGGAACTAATTTATCATTGACAATCACCGTTGTGCCAGATCACCCTGTCCCGGCAAAAACACCGCAACCTCAAATCAGTTTGGCACGTCACTCTTTTAAATGGCAGCTCACTTCAGTGACTGGAACAGTTGCCTCACTGAGGTTTTCTAGGGTGTTAATCAATCTATTCAATAAGAACATTACACTGATTTTTATTTTTTTATTATCAATGTTAATCTTGCCTAAAACCCACTCACAGTCTTCTGCAATGATTGATATTAGCTGTGGCAAGCATGTATGTTTTGGGTTGGTAGCTACTGCTGAGTGTTTAAGTGCTGACTTTGCAGCGTATTTTTAAGGGATTTCCTACCAGACTTTCCTTTGATGCTTATGATTATATGCTTTCAGAGATTAGACTGTGACTTACTAACAAAATGCATTTTCCTTTGCACCTTTACCTAACAACCTTTTTTACTCTTACCCTTTGTCCCTTTGGCTTTGCTTCATCCTGTCTCAGACTCTCTCACTGGGGAAGACTCTCTGCTGGGTTGCGATCTGTTATCTCATGCTTGTCCTCATGGAAACCAGTCTGTTTCTGCTCTCCCTTCATCCTCCTCCTCCTGCTCCTCTGCTCCTCCTGGCTCCGGCTCTGGATCCTGTCTGGCGGATCTGCCGCCTGGTCAGACATCTTCTGGTAAGACCTCTTTGCAGCACCCGTCAGTTAGCCTTATGTCTGTTGGGCTCTATGGCCCGTGAAACCATCACAGACTACAGACTCTTCCAACAGCAGGAGGACCGGCTCAAATGTGATATCGTAATGGAATTAGGCACATTAAATGACAGCTTCACCGATCCTTGACGCATTATTTAGAACAGCCAAAAGCCACCTGAAATGCACGGCTTTTAAATACTGTGACTCCCCTGGCTCCATCTATTTTAATCTACTTGCATCCTACTTTCTTTTTGCTCTTTCCTTTGGCTGAGTTAACTCCTTTTCCCCCCCTCCATCACTCCTTCACTTCTTCTACCTTTATCGCAGACTCTGCTTTCCTCATGTCGTGTGGGGAGAAGGGCAATGAGGACGAGTTTGACCCTATTCCTGTGCTCATCTCCAAAAACTCAAATCAAGGTAAGGTTAACAGAATCCAGAGATGAGCACTCACAACTTTCAGGAGCCCAGGCTAGGAACCAAAAAGATGAATGCATTAGCCCCTAGTTCAGTCCCTTAGCTCCTTCCTGTGACTGCTGATGTGAAGTCTTGTATGGGTGTGCTTGTCACATTAAGGCTTTTTATCCCATCAAGCTCTCACATTAGTCGTCCTCCTCCCTTCTGTTTCTAATGTTGTACTGCCAGTGATTTTACGCCTTGCAGGTGTTTGGCTCTTTGTAGTTTATCTTGAAAGCCTCCTCATGTTAGAATGGCATCCCCTTACTCTCCCCCCTGTAATGATGCAGCTGTATGAAGATTACCCCCAGCTCACTCTCTGCCTGTTTCTCTTTCTCTTTCTGCCCCCGTTCATGCATCTCTCCGCTCTGCCATCGTTTTCCCCTTCATCAACTCCTCGCTCTTAATTTCTCCATACAATCTCTGTTAATATGACTTATTCTTTTGCTTGTTTTTCACAATCTCTCCCTCGGCTCTCCTTCCATGTCCATCTCTGTCTCTGTCTCTCTCTCTTTCTGGCACGTTTTTCAGGTGGTCACTCGCGCAGCAACAGTGGCAGTTCAGAGTCCAGCATCCCCAACTTGGCCCGATCCCTTCTGCTGGTGGATCAGCTCATCGACCTCTAGAGGGGGTGGGAGAGGTCGAAGGGGCAGTGTGCAATCCTAACAAAAGGGATGGGGGGGAGGGTGGGGGATCGAGTTGGGGAAGCCGAGGCACTTAATGTAGCACCTTATGAATTCAAACAGAGGAGTGAGCATAGATTGGTTCAGTGGAACCTCTCTCTTTATGTGCCTCCTTGGCCTCAACTCCATCTCTAGTTGCCTGATAAGCTGGCTTCATATATCTCTGCTGGCCGTTAACATTCCCACACTGGTTAAAAAAAATATATTTTCATTAATGCCTGAGCATATCGTCTGCTTCTGTCCCGGCTACGTCATGGGCTTCCTCATGCTTTCCTCATACTTGCATTAATATCCCTCATTGAGTGCACTGTGCCATGGCGATTGACTTTCATCATGTGCACACGCTGAACTGCTTGATCACAGCCGCATTGTGTTCACTTTGTGTACTTTAGCTTTATTTAAACAAGCCACCTTCAGGCATGCTCGTTTTGTGTCAGGGATCTGAATGAAGAGTGAGGTGTCAGAAATGCTGTAGACCTCCAGGATAATGTGATGCATTGAACTAAATGATTGACCAATCAAAGATGCATCGAAAGTGAACTACTGAGAGCTGTTTGCATTGATTGAACCAGTTTGGAAACCAATGAGGACAAAAATGTCAGCTTTAGGCAGTTTTTACAGATTTCGCTGTTGTGGTTTAAAGTTGAAGGAGACTTTTTTCAAACAGTCTGCACCATATTAGCAATTCTGTGCTAAAATTCCAATATGGATCAGTAATCCACAACTATTTATCTCAGCTAACTTAGTAAATGTGTCACAACTGCAGCTTCAGCATAACTGTATATTTCCGCCTCTCTGGATGTTAAGCGGGGTATAATTTCTCTTAAAAACTACACCTTTCAATCTGTCTGTCTGAAACCTGCAAAGTCAGTGTTAATATGGCTGATTAATCTGCAATGGCAGGATGCTTTTTTTTAGTTGCAACACTATAACACTTCTTGAGACCATTAACGGTTTGTGTGCATTTTCAAAGTGCATATTTTAGGGGTCATGAACTGGCCGTCATATCTTTGACCCGTTGATAAGATAAGCACAGCAGAAACAAAAGGGATTCAAATGATCTGACCTGCAGCCATGCCAAAGCTTAAGGAGAGATTCTATTACTATGCTGTTTGTCATGTGTCAGTCTGCTCTCGAGGTCAGTGAGGATGAGCAGATATTTAGCAGCATAGACAGAGGTACAATTTAGATTTCATTGAGTTATTTAGTGTAGGTATTGTGCTAAAAAAATAAGCTTTATATGAAGATCTCCCTCTCCCATTGACATCCTCTCTATCTTTTCTATCCAATCTATTCCCACCACATACCTTTAGGTCATTTGGCCAATGTGTCATTCATTTCAGCCAGAGGAGAAACTCAGAAACTAAATCCGTTATATGTACATAAAATCACAGTTCATTTTAGCTTTTGTCCACACTAGAATTTTTTTTTTAAGTGTGTAATATTTAACGGCATTTCATCTATCGTGGAATGAATAAATGTGACTATGATTTATGTCGCTTTTAGAATGAATGTATAAACTGATTACCATTATGAAATATGTACAATTTACAAGGACGTAAAGATTAAAAAGATATTTGTGTATGAAGCTGTATTTAAGAGTGCAAAGATGTTGACCCTCTCCTCTGTCCAAAGTCCCTCTTTTCTCTCCATTAATGTCTGGAATTCAGCGAGTGCTTTTGTTTTAGAACTCATTGTCGATACAAATGTGCTCATGTAGACGTTTTATCTCCCCACAGCAGTTATGTAAATAATACTGGTACTTGTAAATTACTGTATATTACTGGGAGAGATTTTAATCTAAAGGACACTAAAACAGAGCTAATGACGGAGTTAACTTCCTGATATTTCTGTAGCACCTCTCACCTCTGACAACTGTTCTCCATTATTTGGCTGATGAGCATAAGAAAGGTGTGTGTGATTTGGAAAAAACAGCTGTACAAGTTGTTTTACATCTGATCACATCACTACAACTGACTTTGCAAGTAATATCTTTCATTTTGGCTTTTCTCTAGCCAAGGAAGGTCCATTGCATAGTCATAAGACTCTTTCTAGGACCCATATCACCTTAGATGTATAAATAAAAACAGAAAACATTTCTCCCGTTATGCCATCGCTTGTATATGTGCTTAAGGTTTGGGTCATAAATAGTTTTCTCCTCCTCCTGCCCCAGTATTACATGTTGTAAAGGTTAGTCATAGACATCAACCATACTGTTAGAATTGGCATGGGTAAATAAAACTATGCTTTTTTTTTTTTTTTTTTTTTTCTTTCCATGCAATGTTTTTCAGTTGAGTCATTTGCATTTTTGTGGCTAATCTATGCAATCCTACAGTAACGCTTCATGTTCGTATCAGACACCACAGTGCTGTATCCTGTAGAGTTCTCGCCTTCGCCGTTAGGTTTTACTTGTGTTGCTGTTTGAAACCAATGTACTTGTTGTGCTGGTTGGGTCGATATGGTGCCAGGTATAGAATTTACTTTGATTATATCAAAATGTTTGACATGATTTGGCAGATGTCCATATGTCAAAGCAGGACCATTGTGGAGTGTGGACTTCTATTTTTATGAATTAAGGTTCAGAATGAGAAACGATGAATAAAACGCATTATTGTGAATGTAAATTAAGTGTCACATTATTTGATTTTTACTCTGAAGGGCAAAGTAGTGAGCTGGCTTTAGTGACAGGCTGAAGATTGATTCTTCCATTTTTTGTTGTTTTAATATGCAGACAGATTATTTTTCCTTCAGGGAACCAAATAAATTTGAAGTAACTCTAATCTGACTTGACGGTAACCATTTAGACCTTTTCTGCTCAGATTTAGTATTAAACATTGTTTGCATCTCTTGTAAGTAACTTTGATAAAAGGTTTTGGGTTCCTGGATTGTGTTCCTCTTTCTTAGGTTGATCGATAGATAGACTTCAGGGCCTTTTAGCTGTATTTGAGGAAATGATCGCTGTTATTCCATAATTAAATGAGCAGTCTCACAGTACGTTGTTGTTTGAGTCATCAGCGTTGACCAGTGATCTGTAGATCCTTTTTTTTGTTTGATTTACTCTGGTTCCAAACACAAAGACAAGTGTTCAATATGTGAAGTAAGCTGTGGACAGTTTAAACAACAGACGAGTGATGAACAAAAGACCTAAAACAAAACAAAAACTTCCCCTTAATGGCTGCAACTAACATCTGCCCAAGAGCTGCCAGTTAACAGCTGCTGCCGACACTGCTGAGGTAAGACTGTCTCTGCTCATCTGTGCAAACCTGTCTGTCCCTAATTAGCTCTCCTTTTTGCTGTGAAAGCTCTTCGTCCTTGTTTCCACAGACCTATTGACTCCCTCTGAGCTCCCTCTACCTCAACACAATCAATTCTAACTAAAAGCTGCTTCCCATAACACGAGGCACTGTTTCTGAATGTTGTCACTACTGCAGCTGTGCTGAAACTAATTTGTGGAAACAAGGTTATTTGATGTTGTAGCGGTAGAGCTGGCCAGTCTTGTCTGTCGGATGTGACTCGTTCAGAGTAGAATGTGTCTGTATTGTTGTAGTCTTGTGCTGGTTTATCACTGTTGGGTCGTTATTATTGATTCTTCAGTTGCTACAGGTGATCCAGCGGTCGTATAGTATGTTGTGTGTGACAGAGGTTTGATAGTCTGGTAGATTAATGAGCAGCTGGACCTCAAGGGGGAAAAGTATCTTGCTACTGACAATATTTATACTTCCTAACGTTTTTTGTTCACCTCTGATATGTTTTTTTTCTACCTCTGCTCTCTAAAACAGATGTCCAAGGGGAGAGTAATGGCTACTCTGCGCTTGGAGAGGGACAAGAGACTGAAACTCCAGAGGGAGATTCTCACGCAAATGAGAGATGTGTGCACTCCAGCGACGAAGATGAAGATGAAGATGAGGAGGAGGAGGAGGAGGAAGAAGAAGCCCGCAGAGAAGAGCAGCAGGATGAGGGAGCCATTGAGAGTCATGAAGAAATGCATGACTGCAGCGGCTCCAGACCTCTGTTGCTGGACTCTGAGGACGAAGAAGAGCAAGGACCGGACTCGGCCCTCCACCCATCGCCGAACTCCAACGCAGGACCAACACAACCATCAAATACCTTCCACGAACCCACTCCAAGCACCTTCACACAGAATCACTCCCAACACGTAAACGAGCCCGTCAAAGGGGCAGATATCGCTGCAGATGTTTTCTCAAAAGCCCCCTTTCGGAGTGCGCAAGAAGAAGCAGCCGACGTGTTCGCCAACGCTCCGTTTCCACGCGCCCCCCTCGCAGCGCCGCAGAAGTTTGATGTTTTCTCTCAGGCTCCCTTCGGAAAAAGAAAGGAGGCTGCAGGAGCTCAGCACTCACATCCTCATGCTGCTGGAGTTCACGCTGTAACCCCTGATCAAGGTGTGCTAGGACAAGTTACCCAACAACCTTTCCGCCCACAAGCTCTGGCCAAATACTCCCGACACTTTGAGGGACCCGCGCCCCAGCAGCCCGTAGCAGCTCATCGAGTAGTGTCCGACGTGAGCAAGCAAGCCACTGTGGCATCAGTCCCCGTAGGACCTCTTCAGTCGTGGACCTCAGAAGTGAGCGCTATAGACCCCTTCGTCTCTGCACCATTTCACCTCAAGGCCCCGCAAGAAAAGCCCTGAACGCACACTCGGGGGAGGTCAGGGCAGCGGGTATCGGCGCTCATCACTGAATTATGCAAACTACAACAGGCGTACTGCATGCTGTCACCAGCGCTGCAGCTGGACTGCAGGCCTGCATGGATCTCATTCTAGGCTCCAATTAGTGATAGTGCAAGGTCATCTCTACACTTGAATGCTCTGTTAGAGTAAAAAAAAAAAAAAAAAAAAAACTGACATCATTCCCTGACTCCTAGTTACATTTTATTTTTTTCCTGGCACATCTATTTACCTTTTGCATTGTCCTTAATCCTTTTGGTACGTACTTCTACACAATGACAATATGGTGGTCAAGCATTTGATTGTTTTCTTGCCTACCTCAGTTACTTTTGGTGTCATCTCTAAAACACCACACAGTGAGGGAGTTTGTAGATTGTCTGCATCTTTGGCAGTTTGATTTCCTGTATTTTTGAGCTTTACTGTGAAACTATGATCTGATGACGCCTCATTCTTCCATTGTTTTAGTTTGCAGAAATGTGGGATTCAGCTTCAATCACAAGGTCACACCTTCACAGAAGCTTGGAAGAGGAAAAGACGCTGTAAAGATGTTTCAATGGAATTTATCTGTAATTACATCAAACCAGAATGTTGTAACAAACCTTACAATCATGTCCTTCAAAGTCAATAGATTTGGACCCTTGGTCTCTAAGCTTGACAGTTTGTTATGAGGCGATGCTGAGTACTGATGCATTGACATTTTTAGGGATAATGTTTTTTGACATGACATGAATCTTTGTTTCATTCAAAAAAAATTGCGTTTTGTCATGTATTGTGTTTGTGGTCACTGTCCTGTCTTATGAAAATGGAATATCAGTGTTTATTCCATGTAACATACGAACTGTGTTTAAATTTTAGGCATTGAAAATACATTATAGTAGTTCTTATGTTAGGTTAATGTAGAACACTCACTTTTCTTTGATTCTACTTACTTTACAAGATGATATCTCAGAAGCCTTACACTTTTACAGTACATCCCTACGACCACATCAGAATAATTCACCTTTGCCTTTTGTGCCCTCATTAAAACTGCTGCATTTACTTCCTTTTATTGCGCACACATTCAGCACCAAATACTTGTGTACAATCATGTACAACAGCTGACAGTATGTTAATGCACCAAGACTCTCATTCAACTCTAATGCATTTCTATAGTAGGTCTCTATAAACTCCAAGTCTGAACTAACTGTGACTTACACTTATTAACAACTTAAGAGAAAACTTTTGACTGCAACTTAAAAAAAAAAAAAAGCTTTTTCTGCAGTCACACAAATACCAACAGCACTTATGCATTGCAGTTCCAGTCAAGGCTTGTAATAGTAGTATCTTGTAAGGGAGATCTTGAATAGTGACTGATTGATGACATTCCTTTTGAATTTAATTCCATCACCATTTTGGGAATATTTTGTTGTCTTTGTGCTCTGTAAAATCCTGGAACATTCATTGGTTTCCAACATGGCACTTTTATGAAAGGGGATCCAAACTGTTTCAGCCCAAAGTTTAATTCATGTATTCTTCGGTTGCAATTTAAAATCCTCTGCTTTCTTTTCAAAATGTACAATTTTTTTTTTTTTTTTTTTTTTATAAATAAATGCTCACTTTTCCTCACCCAATTTGTATACATGAAGGTTGCACATAGTCACTGACACAGAGTCAGGGTTCCCGAAGAATGGGTTTTGATTGTAACAGCTGTATAATGTATTTCAACCAGTGTTGTATAGGAAATCTTTGGACGATTCAGCAACTGACGATACTGTTGGAGAGAAAAAGCACTCAAAATACTTGTTATGCTGCACAGCCTGCCTTTGAAAACTATGTTGTAAGTCATAAAAAAAACTATTAAATGAATGTAAATCAAATCTTTGCAATTTTTGGTGTTATTTATAACCTTACAACATAGATTTGTCTTAACTAATCACATTTGGCTGGTAATACAATTGAGCTTTTACTTTGAAATGTTGTTGTTCTGCCTTTTACAACCGCGCTGTAAAGGTGTATGTGTGTATTCATGACATAATTAGATAAATAAATGTCCAAGGTCTAAATATATTCCAAAAATGTTGACATGGCCCAAAAAGGGAAACAGAGTACTACTTCTGATTTTCAGAATATGTAGCTATTACAAAGAGAAAAAAAAGACCTTTCGGTGAAGTTCCACTAGAGGGCGGTAACACTCAGACACACCGGATATCAGCCTCAATTAAACACGTAGAAGAAGAAGAAGAAACGCCGTGCAGTGGATCTCATTTTCACAGTAACGGCATTGTTTTCAAAGCATGCGGTAAGAATACGTTATTTCCATTAATGAACGCATAGTAAAGTATTCATGCAGTTGTGCAGATATGAAAACGACGTAATGTGCACGTGTATTTTAACTGTTTCTGTTTGAAAGCACGCGCCTTTTCCTGCTAGCTCCTTAGCTCTTTCACTTGTTTTTATTACAATCCTAAACTGAATATGTGATGTGAACAGGTAACCCTGCGCCCTGTTGCCCCTTTTTCCTGAGCACGATGGCTAATCAGAGAGTGCTTCCTCAGAGCAAAGAGACTCTGCTGCAGAACTACAACAAGAGACTGAAAGATGACATCAGGTCCATTCTGGACAACTTCACAGAGATTATCAAAACAGCAAAGGTACATACATGCAGAGACCTTTCTGCTACTTTCTCCGTTCCTCTGCAGCATCACTCCCATTGATGGACAGGATCTCCCCTCTCTTAACCCTTTCCCCCTTTGCCTTCCAAACATCTGAGTATTTAAGATAAAATAAGATAATCCTTTATTAGTAGTGTACAGGATTACAGCAGCATAGGTTATTGTGCAAACAAGAGACATAGTAAAAGAAAAACAAGATTAAAAAAGTATTCTAAATAAGCAATAAAAACAGTAAAAAATCTACAATAACTGAAATATTATATATACAGACAGAAAACTATTATAACTATAATTGCACAGTGTATTTGCATTGCTTTGTGATCTTCTCTGACTGGTTTCTCTCTCCAGATTGAGGATGAAACGCAGGTTGCCCGAGCAACCCAAGCAGAGCAGGACCATTATGAGATGCACGTCCGAGCAGCCAACATTGTGAGTAAAGCACAAAGCACAGTTGATCACGATAAGCAACCACTTTTGTTTTTATTTCTCTTCTTATTATATAGTAAGGCATCTTGTTTGCTATTTCATTTAGTAGGGAGAGGAAAGATGAGACAGTTGGTTAATTCTGCTTAACTTTTTGTCAAAATGTAACTTTAACATGTTACTTAAAATCAATCACATTAAATTGTATTATTATTGTATAAATTGATTAGAATTTACAATTGGCATATAAAAGCATTATGCTACTGCCTAGGATTTTTCAGTCATATTGTATCTACTGTTTATGCTTATTATTTTGCTCATCTCTGAAGTAAATACCTTAAGAAGTAAGCACACACGATCCCTAACAGCAAACATTTGATACAGACCTCGTTGGGTGTTTGCTGGTTTCTGAATGAGTGTCATCAACAATAATGCACTTGGAGCTGTAAGGTTGAAAATGTCAAATTTTATTCAACACTGTCTGACAGTAGTACATGTAAGTTCTGTTTTGACTCGTTCCAAATCTTCATACAAATTATGTTTTACGGTTGTACTATTTTTTTTAAATGGAAACATTGTTCAGTCAACAAACATCCTCAAAGTTCAGCCTTTTACCTTTGGAATCTTTGTAAAGTTTGGGTTTTCCAGAAGAATTTTAAATAAGGTTGACTAAAGTCTGGCTTGACAGCATGAATTTGTACTTTCTGACCAACTGGTAGGACTTCAGGGTTTTAGACGTTACAGTGAAATGCATGATTCGTTTCTGATCCTGCGTTCCCCACCTCTGTGTTTAATATATCAGGTAAGAGCTGGTGAGTCCCTGATGAAGCTGGTGTCCGATCTGAAGCAGTTCCTGATTCTGAACGACTTTCCCTCGGTGAACGACGCCATCAGCCTCCAGAACCAGCAGCTCCGCTCGCTGCAGGAGGAGTGTGACAAAAAACTCACCTCGCTCCGTGACGAGATCGCCATCGACCTGTATGAGCTAGAGGAAGAATATTACTCCTCCAGGTACAAGTAGGCTCATACTTGCCCCCATCCCACCGCCCCTCTCTTGTCCCATGCTCCGCACCATGTACTGTCTCACATTCACCATTCCCCGCTGAACCCAAGGACGGGTTTAGTTCTTCCAGCATCTAAACCCGACCCTTTTTGGTATGAATTTATGTCATCGTCATATCCATACAGCACCATACATCAGATCACTGCTGAGGGTCATTTGTGATGGAGAGCATCTCACTAAGTGACTTTATTGATTAGTAAGTGCCTTGAGTTTTTTCTGTCTCTTTGACGTTTTTCATTATTGGCCAAAGTTGAGAGGACTTCAGCATTAAAGGGGAATACAACTGAATATTAGCTGTGTAAATGTATCCAGCTCTTGAACAATCACAGTTCAACATGTACTTTTAAGAATTCAATGCAGTTTACTAATGCAGTTTGAAAGCCAGAGGGCTTGAATGGTGGTAGGATAAATTTAATTATTGAGAAAAGAAAGTTTGGTCATTGATCTACTGCTGGGTTTATTTTTAAATTGTGATCGGACTTTCTGTTGGTCTGCAGCGTCCAAGAGGCTTTAGAGATGTTTTAACAATTATTGTTTGTCAGGCACTTTGGAGAAACACATGGTTTATTGGAATGTAATAAATTAGGCCTTTTCTCATAGTTAATTCACTACTAAAATAATTTTAATTGAAGTTACAACCAGAGTTAATCAAAACCCAAGAAATTAACAAACTTGGTATTTTATTCCTGGATTAATTGTTAGATGGCTGTTAAAAGTATGGAGTGTTGCAAAACTAATTGTATAGGGAATCTCCTGTAGAAGAATTACACGTTAAAATAACTTTAACTTTATCAGAATATTAGTATAAATTATTTTATAGATGTATCATTCATTTTTATCAATATTATTTATATAATATTCAACTCATAAATGTAAAGGCGAGGACCTGTTTGTAGATTTTTAAGGATGGACTGCAGAAGAATGCTTGGTTTAGACTGTAAAAAATAGACACCACTCTTTGCTGTGATTTATTTGAGGTCAAATTTGAAAGTTTGTCAAGTAGACCTTTTTTTTTTTGTAAAAAGCAATTAGGTAATCATGTTTAAATTATTCCGTCCTTAAGACCACAAGTGACTCGAGCTGCCATATCAATCACACGTGTGGTTGCACTTGTATACCAGTTTGTTCCATTAGAACCAGTATGATTAAGAAATAAAGTAGACAAAACACTGTAGTAGTGTGTCTTGTTTTCTGTGAGAAAGTACTAAGAAGTGTCTCAGTCCTGTTTGAAGCACACTGGTTGTGGGCCTTCCTTCCTCACTCGCTCTGCTTTCTCCTCCATCATCAACTAATCACACTTTATTGCTGAACTTAAAATCAACAGTTGATAAGTGGCACCTCTAACTACGTCATCTAATTAATACACAGCTTTTTTTAGGTGTTGATCCAGTTTCCAGTGCTTCTGCGTAACCCCCGTGCTTCTATCGTATGTGTGCCTTTCATGTGCTCCTCTATGTGGATGAATGTGCTTATTCTGACCTGCCGCTCTCGTCTGCTCCTCTCTTTCTGTGCTGCGCTGATTCTTTGCCTCCTACTGGTTTTCACTCTGCAAAGCTACAGTCAGTGGGACAGCACTGATCTGCCACTGTACGAGGCCTACCGCCGACGAGACAGTTGGGCCTCGCCAGGCAGCAGCTGCAGCTCCACGCAGGGTGATCGAGAGGACGTGGAGGGACCTCCTTCTCAGGAGACAAACCCCCAACACCACCTCAACGGACACGGGACATCTACTATAGAGAAACCATGAAGAGAAGAGAGGACTCTGATCAACGCTTGTGCGCTGTTTTTACTGCAGTGGTTTTGCTAATTTAATTTCTGTTACACATTGTGAATTAGTATCTTATTAGGTCTGCCACTGTAATGTCATAGACTAAACAGTAGACCTTGGCATTGATGATTTATTTTTCATAAACAGGTATTATAGCAAAAAAGTAAAGAAACTGTCCTAAACAAGAAATACCTGGACAAAAGTCATCAGAATGATGGTGTACGTATCAGATGTAACATTACCCTCATTGAAAATGACTTTATAAATCTGCATACATTGATTTATATACTGTATATTGAAGTAAAGCAAAAAATGCAGACAACTTTTATTAGTGTACCTTTGCAGCTGTTAAATACTAGTATTCATTTTGTTCTATTTTTAAGTTTGACTTAGTGTATGTTCTTACATTTATTTTGTAATGTTTTATTTTTACTTCTAAAAGCACTGGTCACATTAAAGAACATAAATCTTGTAGTTTTACTTTTTTTTTTTATTCTTTTGAAAGCCCTAAATACACAAGACAACTAAAAGTCAACATTTAACAGAATAAAAAGCATATTGATCACAATCCAGGGGAGGAACACCACTTGATCTAAAAAATGTGTAATTCTCCTTAAACATGACACATCAAAAAGCAAATGTACTGTTTACAGTTAACCACAATAAGCTTTTTACAATATTTACAAAGGCTTGGGAGTCCTCTGGTTGTTTGAGAAAAACAGTCTGCAAAATTATCTTCATGGCTCATCTGGATGCTTCAATCTTTATAAAGATGGACATCAAATTGAGTAAATTATTCTTGAAAAAAACTGTAATCCAGCTCCTCAATAACGTCGATTCATCTTCTTGAACTTCTCATAATGGTAGTCATCTGTGGCCTTTTCGTTGTTTGGACGTTTGCGGAAGTTGGCTGGTGTTGTAACTTCTGAGTAACAGAAGAAGATATAAATCAGATTATCATTTCAGAAGAGCAGTGAGCTAATGTTATACTATTTGTATAATCAATATTCCAAATCAAGTTACTAATGCCTGAGAATGTATCAAAACAAGTACAGTTATATATGCTCCTGTTTAAGTCTGCTTACAACAATTATAGCAGAATTCTGCAGTCTAGTGCTGGTGAGCTGGCATACAAGGAGGAACATTGCATGGCTGTGAACAGTCTCTTACCCTCTGGACCCGGTTTCTCAGTGTCTCCCACACGCAGCGGCCTTGCTTTGGGTTCCTCTCGGTGTCTGTGGTGCCTCTGTGGTGCGTTCACATCCTCACGATAGACTGAAAAAAGACATTTACATATTTAACCAACATCTCCTCTCATTACCTTCTGGTGTGCTCTCACTATTTGAAACCCAATGTTTACATATTGACAGGACTCACAGCGATTGTGCTGGACGTAGTTGACGGCGATGTTGGTGGGTACGAATGATGTGCCTTGGTCTTTTTTCTTGTTTCTTTGTTCCGCCAGAAGTTTGGCTTTTGCATCCTCTGTTTGGATAATGTTCTTTATCTTTGCGCTGGGAAAAGAGATTACAGAACCAGGTTGTCAGTAACCAAAAGAATAGAAGGATCATTTTCAGAATCTCCTATACATACTCGATGCCAAGATCGACTTCAGGGATCCCACTCAGCATCTGGTTGGACAACATCTCCTCTGTCTTCTTGGCAGAATTGACTCGGATGCTCTCAGGCAACTCATACAGGTGGTCCTCTGCATTTTTCACCTTAACTTTCTGTTCCTCGGCTTCCACCAACCCCTTCTTCTTTTTCAGCTCTGTCTCAATATATTTCATCCTGTGAGGGTAGATTTATGGAAGAAATTAGATTTTTAAATATTTCTATGAAGCACTTTGTAAACTGTGAGTGAGTCTACATAACTGTGTAGATACAGCTTGTGGTAATTGTGCCGTGTGGCTCTGGTTGAGGTGCTGATTGAGATTATACTTTCACATAACTGAGCGCCATAGAGAGAGAGGCTGTGTCTGTATGTGTGTGTATGTCACAAATGAAGAATAAAAAAAAACAGACATACATGTCCGCATCCTCATCTCTTCTGTTAGTTTCAGCAGAGAAGGAAGTTCCCAGGTTCAGGTCCGTCTCCTCTTCTGTCCTGCATGTAGAACAGAGGTCATCTGGAGTCAAATCACTTTCATATGTAATGACACACATTTTCTATTTTGCAATAACATACTAGAGCATATGCAATATGTTGATCACACTGTGACAAAATTATTTAAAAAAACAGTATCTGATTTACTTACATGTCCCTATTCCTGTCTTTGGCTTTCTTCATGTCTACAACTCCTCCAGTCTTCAGTTTAAAAGGGTCATTCTGTAAGAATTTTATTTTAAGAATGTAAGAACGATGCATGAAACAAATAGCCAAATAAACACACCCACATCATGGTTAATCTAAACAAATAGATATTCTAAAATGTCACTCACATCAATTTCATCCTCTGGTGGCAGTTTCTCCCCAACCAACAGGGCGGTCACACTAAACAAAAAAGGAAAATATTAATATCTATTTACATCTCATATGTTTCACAAGACTTTTTCTACAGAAACATGTTCATGGTTTGAAAAAAACAGCTTTGTAAGTTTAACATTCACGTTACCTGACTCCGGTCTGTCGTTTTCGCAAACTCTGCAGCTCTTTCGCCTCTTCTAGTTTTGATCTAAACCACCAATAAATACACGTAAATGATAAATGTCATAACAAAAAAACACATAGGAAGTAGCTAGTTGGCTACTTTAGCTAGCATCCCGTGGAGCTAACGCTAGCAGGTATTTAGCTCATGTCGTAGCTAGAGTTTCAATGAAACCTTTTACCTGACTTCTATAGTTGTTTCATCTTCCTCCACATCTGACGAGTCTCTTCTCCTCCTGAAGTTTTTTCCACTCGGCATACTTTTCAGTTAAATGATAACTCGGACCTCTCGAAAAACAAATCGCGCTTGACGATAGCAGATGGTTGGATGTTGAGGGGAAAACTTAAGCGGACGCACAATAACATACGTCACTTCCGGTTTTTTCTTAGGTCACCAAAACAAACATGGCGACTTACAGGCAGGTCGGCAGGTTGTTGGGTATTTCAGCAAGGCTTTCCCGTCCGTAAGTTAAACTGTCTGTCAGCTGTGAGAGAGAGTAGTTCACTTTACCGTTTTAATGCTCGTACAAATGCATCGACCGCTCGAGGAGCAGAGTTGGTCTGACGTCATCTATAAGCGGCTAGCTAGCAAGCTAAGCTGCAGAATGACGCACAAGGATTGTTACTTACTAGAGCAGCATGATGTAATGAACGTGTCTTTTATTGTTTTAACTCTTAAAATCTGAGGGAGACAGTTATCAAAGATTTTTTTTGACACTGTTCAATTAATGCCGAACTATAAACAATTATCTTAGTCAAACAATATTAAGAATAAAAATAAATACATCCTCCTTCAAGTCAACATTTCAGCCTTAAATCCATGTGAGCATCTGGACATTATTTTAGCAAAATTGCTTAAAGTCTGTCTAGTTTCATGGGACCAGTGAGGAAAGCTTTGATATTATGTTTGGAGTTGTTTTGTTAGAAAAATAAACTTTATTGCATGTCAAAATTCTTCCTCAACTGAGTTTTAGAAGTGGGTTTTTCTGAGTTACTTTGCTGTTACTGTTGTGTCTCCTACCTGATGCACAGCAGGGTCATTCTTGTAATTTTTCATAACAAGCAATTGACAAACTTCAAGAAATGATCACTGTTCAAAGAATCATGCGACTTCTGATAACAATTGGCAGGACCAATGTGTTGTAGGATTGTCATAATAAATTTGATACTAAAGTGTGATTTTATTTTGCTGTAGTAACCTTTTGAATCTCTCTTTTTCTCTTTTTATTGGTGTATCAGTCTCGCAGTCAGCTGCTATCAGAGTGCCGGATTACACTGGCCTTCACATAACACAGCAGTCCCAAACAGATGGCCACAAAACCCCCATTGGGTTGTTCCTGGTGTGTATGCCTGCAGCATCCTTGTAGCTGTCTCACTTGGAAAACACTCTATATGACTGATGTAACATTCGTTTATGTTTTGTCTCCTCCCAGGAAGGACAATGTTTGTGCAGACCCAGGACACACCAAATCCAAACAGCCTAAAGTTTCTGCCTGGTCGCACAGTTCTTGAATCAGGGACTATGGATTTTTCCGGCCCTCGTGATGCTCACTGCTCACCCTTAGCCAGGTATATGTCTTCTTAAAAGTAAGGTTACTGAATCGAGAGTAATGCATTGATTTCACAGCAAGCATTTTTATTCACATTAGCAGCACTCATAAGCACAGCTTTAAATTATAATATTGATGTTGGCTGTGTCCCCTGCATCTCACTTTGAAATTGAATGCAACCTTTATAATTAATAGTCGCATTTGTGTTTGGTAAGACCTGCCATACAAGTTATAGAACCAAAGCTAAATCTGTACTCACAAAATAAGAAATTGCAAAGACTTCTGTGTGTTGCTCAGGTTGTCCTTGAGACTGCAGACACTGTCTGCAGTCAAAGCTTATCTATCCAGTCCAATGCCTTTACATGTGTGAAACAATGCATGATTGGATTCTGTTACTTTGGTTGCTTTTTGAGGTTTTGCATCTAATTGAGCTTAATAGCATTCATTGGTAACAGCTCTACACAGACATACTGTATGTGCTGTAATAAATAATATATTTGATAAGTGTGATAAACACTGCTGTTCAGAAGTGTGAAATCACCTGTGTGAAATCAAAAAACTTAAAAAAAAAATACCACAGAGAAAAATTGAGGGCAATTTGATTTTAGATTTTCGAACAAAGGTAAATAGCTGTGTGTGTGTCAACTTGTTGGAAAGAAGAGAGAGCAGAAAGCACAGCTGGTATCTGTGTATCGATTCTGCAGAAAATTTGTATTTTTCGTTTTAAATATTCAGTATTGATATGTTTCAGTGCTTTGATATTTTGACAACACCAGTGCATAGATCAGTTGTTTTTAAGCATCATATGAGTTATTGGTTTGGTTAGTATAATTTTATTCTTAATATTTTATTTTATTTTTTATAATTGTTAAATAACCTTGTATTTCATTCCAAATGTGAAAAAAAATATCAGTAAAGCTCTGTGTTGTCTCCAGACAGCTTTTTAGGATTGATGGAGTCAAGAGTGTCTTCCTGGGCCCCGACTTTATCACCATATCAAGGGTAAAACCAGGTCAAGTTTACATGAACCTCATAGTGAAGCACATTATACTGTCATTGCTTAGAATAGTTTGTTTTCTTTTTTGTCTCCGTTTAGTCTGATGAAAACATGGAATGGAGAGTTATCAAGCCTGATGTATTTGCTGCCATTATGGACTTTTTCACATCTGGACTTCCTGTGGTCAATGAGGACAGCACACCCAGTGCAGATACAGGTAAGGATTTCAACCAGCTGTGCTGGGAAAACACTGACATAGACGGAATGGGTAGAGAAAACTGTTTCTGAATGCCAAAAATCTTCACTTGTCTTTTCAGCACCATCAGATGATGATGATGAAGTAGTTGCTATGATCAAAGAACTGCTGGATACTCGAATAAGGTGTGATGATGCAATCTAATATTGTATCAGCTTCTGTTTCATGTTAACATAGCTTTTTGTCCTTTCTGCACACTTATCGATGTTCTTCTTCCCCAGGCCAACAGTGCAGGAAGATGGAGGTGATATTGTGTATCGGGGGTTTGAGGACGGTGTTGTGAAACTGAAGCTGCAGGGCTCCTGCACCAGTTGTCCCAGTTCCATTGTTACTTTGAAGAGTGGAATCCAAAACATGCTGCAGTTTTACGTCCCCGAAGTTGAATCAGTTGAGCAGGTTTGTGTTCCTTCAAGAGAATATTTATTTAACATGCTGGATACATTTCAGAGCAGCCAAGTCTTTAAAAACAAATGTTATGTGTCGTCATTTTGTGAGTTGTATAAGCACTGTATTTCTGAATTACTTTAAATGATTGAATAACTGTTTATAATGCCAAACACCTTGTCATTGCTCATAACTGTAGCTGGTGTCAACGATTGCGTGTCAAAAATTTGGAGTATTTTAAAATCAATTATTTATTTTACTGGGAGCCAGTGAAGAGAAATTAAAATAGTGATGTATTCAAACCTTTTGTTTCTGTTAATTCTCGCTGGATTTTATTTAAAGCTTTGTCAATCTGGCATAAAGCACATTAGAGTAATCTAGTATACTTGATATGCATGAATGAGCTTTTCAGAATCTGACTTTGACAGGAAGCATCTTACTTCAGATATATATTTCTAAGATGATAAAAGGCAGTCTTGGAGATATTAAATGTGTGCTTCTGAAATTAAGATACGCATTATGCGCTGGGGAAATCAGTGCCATTTAAAGTATTAACTGAACTTGTTGTTTTTTTCCACAGGTGAAGGACGAGGACGAGGAGGAGGCTGCTCAAGTTTGAACTGCTCTGAAACCCCATTTACACATTCCTCCATCCCCCGGCCACCTCCTTTGATGCAAGCCATAGTTGCAATAAAATGAGCTGGTGTATAGGATAGCTGTCATCATCATCATTCATCCAGATGGTATCTTTGATTTGGTGGCAATTTTCTGCAAAAGGGGCACTGAAGAGCCAAGAAATAAGAACTGATGACTGTAGAGTTGCAATAAATTTTATTTATTATTTTACAGTGTTACACTCAGTCACTAGTCAAAAACAGTCTTAAACAGGCTGAAATTACATATACTGTAAGTATATAAATAAAGTTGTTGAAATATTTGATTACTGTCCTGCCTCTTAATCTAACAGCATTATCACAATATCACGTAACATTGAAACATATCACACTGATATTTTACTATGCTATTGTAGGAGTGTGGGAAACAAAAGGGCTGAGAAAGGCTTTTTGTGGACGGAGTAAAATAACCGTCGGCTTTATTACAAACTCTGCATTCGCGCTGACAACAAAAACAAGCGCTCCCCCGTCCCGCATCATTAACTCATCAACCCGCTAACGGTCATGGGTAATGTAGTTGAATAAACCTAACAAGTAAATATAACGTCAACAAGGCTAGCTCGCTGTGAATTCTAACTAATATTGTCCTGCTAGTGAGTGGTCACTACACACGTCCCCCCAGAGTTCACAAGAACTAGCCCGAAAAACGATCAGGGACCCTAATGACCCGCCCAAAACGATTCCGGGGCTCCCAAGCAGGCACAGGGGGCCGAGGCAGTCCCAGCATCACCCAAGGGAGTCTGTCGACCCAGCCGTCGTCCCAGAGACCAGCCTTGAGGGCAGCCTTCATAGACCGGTGAAAACGTTCACAGAGGCCATTGGCTTGCGGATGATAAGCCGTAGTGTGGTGGAGGGAGACCCCTAACTGCTGGGTAATGGAAGTCCAAAGCTCGGAAGTGAACTGGGCCCCCCGATCAGAGGAAAGGTCAGAGGGGACTCCGAACCGGGCTACCCAGGTGCCGATGAAGGCACGAGCTACATCAGCTGTAGTAGTCGCGGACAGTGGGACAGCCTCTGGCCAACGGGTTGTCCTGTCCACCATCGTCAGGAGGTGAGTGTACCCCCTGGAGGGGGGAAGGGGCCCAACCAGGTCCACGTTCACGTGGTCGAAACGCCTTTCCGGCACTGCGAACTGCTCCAACGGGGCCTTAATGTGATGATGGACCTTGGCACGTTGGCATGCTACGCAGGTCCTCACCCAACCCCTACGTCCGTCTTCATACCACGCCAGACGAACTTCGCCGCCATCAGACGTTGCGACGGCTTCCTGCCCGGGTGCGATAAACCATGTACGGCATCGAAAACCTGCCTTTCCACGCCTGCGGAACCACTGGGCGCGGCTGTGCCATAGAAACATCACAAAGCAGCGTTGTGCCGCTGTCATCGAAGGGGACGTCTGCCAACCGGAGGCCAGAAACCGCCGTCCTGTATGCCTGGATGTCAGGGTCCGAGGCTTGATCTGCAGCCATACGGGCGTAATCGATGCCGAGGTGGACAGCTCCGACGGCGGCACGAGAGAGGCAGTCAGCCACGGGGTTGTCCTTCCCCGCCACATGCCGGATGTCCGTGGTGAACTCCGAAATGAAAGCCAGATGACGCTGCTGCCTGGCAGACCACGGTTCCGACACCTTAGCCATGGCGAAAATCAACGGCTTGTGGTCCACAAAAACAGTGAACGGGCGAGCTTCCAGCAGGAAACGGAAATGCCTGACCGCTAAGTACAGGGCGAGGAGCTCACGGTCAAAGGTGCTGTACTTTTGCTCACTGGGCCGGAGCTGTCGGCTGAAAAACGCCAGGGGTTGCCAGATCCCCTTGACCAGCTGCTCAAAAACACCACCGACGGCATAGTCCGAGGCATCAGTCGTCAATGCCACGGAAGCTTCAGGCACGGGGTGAGTCAGCATAGTTGCGCCCGCGAGGGCCTCCTTAGTATCCGAGAGCGCCTTCAACATGTCGTCGGACCAGGCGATGGCGTGCTTGGGGGTCTTTGTCTTGAGAGCCTCGTACAGGGGGCGCATCAGGTGAGCAGCCTGGGGGATGAAGCGATGGTAAAAATTCACCATCCCCAGGAACTCCTGCGGAGCCTTGACAGTGATAGGGCGTGGGAGCTGCTGCACAGCCTCCACCTTTGACGGCAGTGGGATCGCCCCAGCAGCAGTGATGTGGTGGCCAAGGAAGTCCATGGAAGGCAGCCCAAACCGGCACTTTGCTGGATTGATGATCAAGCCATGCTCGTGGAGGCGACCGAAGAGGAGACGGAGGTGCGATAGGTGTTCTGCCTTGGATGTGCTGGCTACCAGGATGTCGTCCAAGTAAACAAACACAAAAGATAAGTCACACAGCACGACGTCCATCAGACGCTGGAAGGTCTGTGCAGCATTCTTGAGGCCGAACGGCATCCGTAAAAACTCAAAAAGCCCGAATGGAGTTATAACCGCCGTCTTGGAGATGTCTTGCGGACTAACCGGCACCTGGTGGTAGCCCCGCACCAGATCCACTTTTGAAAAAATAGATGCTCCAGCCAGGTGGGCTGAAAAATCCTGGATGTGCGGAACAGGGTAGCGGTCAGGCGTAGTGGCACCATTAAGGCGCCGGTAGTCGCCGCACGGACGCCAGCCGCCATTGGGCTTGGGAACGAGATGGAGAGGCGAGGCCCAAGGACTGTCGGAACGACGGATGATGCCGAGCTTCTCCATGGAGGCGAACTCATCTTTCGCGATGGCGAGTTTGTGAGGGTCGAGGCGACGGGCCCTGGCATGCACAGGCGGGCCCTCAGTGGAGATATGATGCACTACGCCGTGTTTGGTGGCCGCGGACGAAAAGGTAGGTGTCGTGATGTCCGAGAACTCCAACAGGAGGGGGGAGAAAACATCAGCCGGTGAGACGGCGCTGGACAGCTTCATCGCGGCCGCATCACTGCGCTCACATGACAAGGAGCCGAACGTCTCAGCGTTGATGAGCCGACGGTTTCCCACATCCACCAGGAGACTGTTGGCACAGAGGAAGTCAGCGCCTAGGAGGGGAGTGGACACCTTGGCCAAAACAAAATCCCAGGTGAAACGCTGGTCAGCAAAACACAACGGCACGGTACGCGTGCCGAAAGTGGGGATAGCGCTGCCATTGGCAGCCTCGAGGGCGGGGCCCTGTTTCGCCCGACAGACGTCCATAGCCGATGCAGGCAGCACGCTCACCTGGGCACCCGTGTCGCACAGGAACCGGCGGCCGGAGAGGGAGTCGGTGACGTAAAGCAAGCCTGCAGGATGGCCGACACTCACGGCTGCTAGCGAGTGGCGGCCAGTGCGTTTCCCGATGCACTGAAGTTGCATGGTGGCAGGCACTTTTTGGCTTTGTTACCGTACCTAGCGTGATAAAAACACAACCCTGATGGCTTCACATGGCGGGCCACAGCGGTGGCGGAGACGGAGAAAGGTTGCGGCACACACTCAGCAGTGGCGGCGTTGGGGGCGGTGGCGGGCGTCGCTGCAAAACACTTTTTCCCGGCCGAGAAAAATGTATCCGCCTCCCTGGCCAACTGGCGAAACTCAGTCTGGACAGAATTGGTCACGGCCAAACGAACCTGGTCTGGGAGCTGTTGCAGGAAAAGTTCCTTAAACAGGAAACATGGCTGGTGGTCACCAAGCAGAGCCAACATGTGGTCCATCAGTTCAGAGGGCTTCGAGTCACCGAGCCCAGGGCGGGAAAGGAGCTGGCGAGCACGCTCAGATTCGGACAGTCCAAACGTCTCTTTCAGGTGTGCTTTTAAGGTGGCTCTGCTGGTGGATTTTCAATCAGACTCACCACCCTCCCCGCAGTTGAGCTGGTAAGAGCCGCCACTACATAGTAGTATTTGGTGGTGTCTGCGGTAATGTCCCTGAGGGCGAACTGCGCCTCCGCCTGAGCAAACCAAGCGTTTGCATTCTGTTCCCAAAACTCGGGCAACTTGAGAGAAACTGCGTTCGTTGCCATGTTCAGTCAACTCTGGAAACGTCCAGAGAAAATCGGGGTCACCAATGTAGGAGTGTGGGAAACAAAAGGGCTGAGAAAGGCTTTTTGTGGACAGAGTAAAATAACCGTCGGCTTTATTACAAACTCTGCATTCGCGCTGACAACAAAAACAAGCGCTCCCCGTCCCGCATCATTAACTCATCAACCCGCTAACGGTCATGGGTAATGTAGTTGAATAAACCTAACAAGTAAATATAATGTCAACAAGGCTAGCTCGCTGTGAATTCTAACTAATATTGTCCTGCTAGTGAGTGGTCACTACACTATCATATTTATTAGGATTAGCATACATTTATATCCCTGTGGGCCCACCACCCGCAGGGATAGGCATTGGGGTCGGGTGCAATGTGAGCTGGGCGGCAGGCTGGGGCGGGAACCTGGGCATGCTGACCCCCGGCATCACAGACTAGCTCTAGGGATGTGGAATGTCACCTCTCTGGCGGGGAAGGAACCGGAGCTGGTGCGGGAGGTGGAGAGCTACCAACTAGATATAGTTGGGGTCACCTCCACGCATAGCACCGGTTCTGGAACCAAACTCCTGGACAGGGGCTGGACTTTTTCCTTTTCCGGAATTGCCCAGGGTGAGAGGTGCCGGGCGGGTGTGGGGATACTCACAAGCCCCCGGCTGAGCGCCGCTGTTCTGGAGTTCTCCCCGGAGTCGCCTCTCTGCGACTGGGAATCGCAGGGGGAAAGTCTCTGAATGTCATTTGTGCCTTATGCACCAAACGGCAGTTCAGAGTGCGTGGCCTTCTTGGAGTCCCCGACATGAGTTTCTTCAAGTAAGGGCCTCTGGACTCATAATAACAAGTTTCCTTGTGTTTTCATGAAAACATGATACTTTCATCACTTTTAGATGCATTTACAGCTTTTCTGCTGCAAAAAGACGTTTCAGCCTGAAAATACCCCAAAAGTGTCCTTTCTGACAGGAATTCATACTTTACATGAGTTTCTTCAAGTAAGGGCCTCTGGACTCATAATAACATTTCATGAAAACATGATACTTTCATCACTTTTAGATGCATTTCCGGCTTTTTTGCTCACAAAAGTCGTTTCGGCCTGAAAATACCCCAAAAGTGTCTTTTCTGACAGAGATTCATACTTCCTGTCAGAAGTATAAATTCATACTTTACATGAGTTTCTTCAAGTAAGGGCCTCTGGACTCATAATAACAAGTTTCCTTGTGTTTTCATGAAAACATGATACTTTCATCGCTTTTAGATGCATTTACAGCTTTTCTGCTGCAAAAAGACGTTTCAGCCTGAAAATGCCCCAAAAGTGTCTTTTCTGACAGGAATTCATACTTTACATGAGTTTCTTCAAGTAAGGGCCTCTGGACTCATAATAACAAGTTTCCTTGTGTTTTCATGAAAACATGATACTTTCATCACTTTTAGATGCATTTCCAGCTTTTCTGCTGCAAAAAGACGTTTCAGCCTTAAAATACCCCAAAAGTGTCTTTTCTGACAGGAATTCATACTTCCTGTCAGAAGTATAAATTCATACTTTACATGAGTTTCTTCAAGTAAGGGCCTCTGGACTCATAATAACAAGTTTCCTTATGTTTTCATGTAAATGCATCACTTTTAGATGCATTTACAGCTTTTCTGCTGCAAAAAGACGTTTCAGCCTTACAATACCCCAAAAGTGTATTTTCTGACAGGAAACCATACTTTACATGAGTTTCTTCAAGTAAGGGCCTCTGGACTCATAATAACAAGTTTCCTTGTGTTTTCATGAAAACATGATACTTTCATCACTTTTAGATGCATTTCCAGCTTTTCTGCTGCAAAAAGACGTTTCAGCCTTAAAATACCCCAAAAGTGTCTTTTCTGACATGAATTCATACTTTACATGAGTTTCTTCAAGTAAGGGCCTCTGGACTCATGATAACAAGTTTCCTTATGTTTTCATGTAAATGCATCACTTTTAGATGCATTTACAGCTTTTCTGCTGCAAAAAGACGTTTCAGCCTTAAAATACCCCAAAAGTGTATTTTCTGACAGGAAACCATACTTTACATGAGTTTCTTCAAGTAAGGGCCTCTGGACTCATAATAACAAGTTTCCTTGTGTTTTCATGAAAACATGATACTTTCATCGCTTTTAGATGCATTTACAGCTTTTCTGCTGCAAAAAGACGTTTCAGCCTTAAAATACCCCAAAAGTGTCTTTTCTGACAGGAATTCATACTTTACATGAGTTTCTTCAAGTAAGGGCCTCTGGACTCATAATAACAAGTTTCCTTGTGTTTTCATGAAAACATGATACTTTCATCACTTTTAGATGCATTTACAGCTTTTCTGCTGCAAAAAGACTTTTCAGCCTT